>NW_007729945.1:143743-190148 GCF_000696425.1 Galeopterus variegatus | reverse complement strand
TTTTTTTTTTTTTTTTTTTTTTTTTTTTTTTTTTTTTTTTTTTTTTTTTTTTTTTTTTTTTTTTTTTTTTTTTTTTTTAGCTCCCACCAATAAGTGAGAACATGTGGTATTTCTTTTTCTCTGCCTGACTCGTTTCACTCAGTATTATTCTTTCAAGGTCCATCCATGTTGTTGCAAATGGTAGTATTTCATTCGTTTTTATAGCTGAGTAGTATTCCATTGTGTAGATATACCACATTTTCTGTATCCACTCATCCGATGATGGACATTTGGGTTGATTCCAGCTCTTGGCTATTGTGAAGAGTGCTGCAATGAACATTGGGAAACAAGTGTACCTTCGACTTGATGATTTCCATTCCTTTGGATATATTCCCAGCAGTGGGATAGCTGGGTCATATGGTAGATCTATCTGCAATTGTTTGAGGAACCTCCAAACCATTTTCCATAGGGGTTGCACCATTGTGCATTCCCACCAACAGTGTAAGAGAGTTCCTTTTTCTCCGCAGCCATGCCAGCATTTATCTTTCGGTGTCTTTTGGATTTTTGCCATCCTAACTGGGGTGAGATGGTATCTCAGTGTGGTTTTGATTTGCATTTCCTGGATGCTGAGTGATGTTGAGCATTTTTTCATATGACTGTTGGCCTTTTGTATATCTTCTTTAGAGAAATGCCTGCTTAGCTCTTTTGCCCATTTTTTGATTGGGTTGCTTGTTTTTTTCTTGTAAAGTTGTTTGAGTTCTTTATATATTCTGGATATTAGTCCTTTGTCGGATGTGTATTTTGCAAATATTTTCTCCCACTCTGTTGGCTGTCTTTTAGCTCTGTTAATTGTTTCTTTTGCTGTGCAGAAGCTTTTTAGTTTGATATAGTCCCATTTGTTTATTTTTCCTTTGGTTGCCCGTGCTTTTGGGGTCATATTCATGAAGTCTGTGCCCAGCCCTATTTGCTGAAGGGTTTCTCCTATGTTTTCTTTAATAATGTTCATAATGAAAATAATGAATAAGATACTGTTTGAAAAAGGCAGAGATGAAATATATCTTAGGTTCCCTTCTAAAATGGTTTTAAAGGCTTTTTTTTTTTTAAAGATGACCGGTAAGGGGATCTTAACCCTTGACTTGGTGTTGTCAGCACCAGGCTCTCCCAAGGGAGCTAAGTGACCATCCCTATATAGGGATCCGAACCCTTGGCCTTGGTGTTATCAGCACCACACTCTCCCGAGTGAGCCAGGGGCCAGCCCTGAAAGGTTTCACATGTCCAGGGATAAACTCAGCTGTCCAGAGCTCAGGTGTTATTTAGTTGCAAATGAAAGATACCCAATTTGAATTGGCTTAAGTGCAAAGAAAATTATTACAAGGATCCTACAGTATAAAACCAAGCATAGGAATTATTGTTGGGCTTTAGATATACCTAAATGCAGTCAGAGCTCTCAAAAACATTCTTTTTGTTCCTCAGTTTTATTCTTCCTCATTGTATTAGTTCCTGCTGCTGTAACAAAACACCACAGATTGGGTGGTTTAAACAATAGAAATTTATTGTCTTAGTTCTGGAGGCTGGAAATCTAAGATCCAGGTGTCAGCAGGGTTGGTTTCCCTGGAGTCCTCTCTCCTTGGTTTGCAGATGGCTGCCTTCTCACTGTGACCTCACATGGTCTTTTTTGAGCATGGCATCCCTGGTGTCTCTTGTACTTATAAGGACATCAATCTTATCTGAGTTACTGGGGGTTAGGACTTCAACATAGGAATTTAGGGGGGAGTATTGGGGACACAGTACAGTCCATAACATTCACTGTAAACTTGGCTGCCAGCAGCTCTGGAGTTTTATTTCTTGCACAGGTGCAGAGACCAACTTGATGGACTACAACCAAGTTTACATATCCAAAGAACTGCTGGCCCAGGTTGGCTCAGACATCAGTCCTTGGACAAGTGATTCATGGTCAAGGGATGGGGTCCTGTTAAATCACAGCAGCTCTCTGTTGGGAAAATAGAATAGTTTGGTCAGGGCCCTTGCCTTGGGTTCGGTTGGGTGTGGTTTTAGCACATCCTTTGTAAGCAAATTGTGTGTGTGTGGAGTTAGTGCACATGTGTGCCAATGTATCTTTTTAGTTTTGTTGCTAGTCTTGTGTTCTTTAGAGAGAGAGAGAGAGAGAGAGAAAGTTTTAGTGAAGCAGGCGGGCAGGCCTCTGCCTCAGGCATCTGCCCAGTGCACCCATGCTTCCCAACCTGTGGCTTCCAAGGACCTTTTGGCCGGCTACCTAGCTCATAGACCTGCATGAAAGGGTCTGGTGACCCAGCCTGGCATATGAAGGGTTTGTGACCCAGTCTATGAATGGGCTTGAGGGAGCTCCAGACCCAGCCCTAGCTAGACAATAGGCCCAGTCAGTGCAGGATTACCTGTAGGTAAAAGAGCCTGACAACTGGCATGGTCGAGTAGCTTTACAATTGGTGTCACAAACAGGATTAAGAGCACTAGACAATTGGCGATGTCTACAGGATTCTAGACATTAGCAGTAGCACCACACTCTCCCGGGATCCATATGAACTACATGAGGGAGGGATACTTCCTATACTCAGTTATCCAAAATTGAGGTTCTCAAATTTTAGATGTGAGTTTAGGTTAACTCTCAGTCTAGTGCTCTCCTCTAGACTTGTTTTGAGGGAACATAAAATAAAGGTGAAATCAATTTGGAATAAATTTTTTAAAGACTTATCATACCATAAATAAAATCACGTTTTCGGCATTCTTAATTTAAATGTGAAATTTTTAACTTTTGGAAGTACAAAGGTCATTCAGTCATCTGTTATCTCAACAGGCATGCTTCTTTTTGGAGGAGTAAGTTTGAAAATTGTTGGATTATTCAAGTATGTGTTTCCTTGGAAATAGTTACTGGGAAAAGCATGTCTTCTGTTGAATGTGTGCATTCGTGTGCAAGTACTAAGGTTTATACATTTTCTTTGGCTTCCTATATCATACTGAAAAACTGTTTTCAGTCTGTGTAATCAGTTTTATGTTGGATTCATGGATTTAAACATTTAATTCTTGGAGATCATGGGAAGACAAAGATGAATTTGGCAAATATTTATTGACCCCATTCTATGTACAAGTAACTGTTCTAAGCACTAGGGATACAGAATTTGGGAGGGGCTGTCCCTGCTCTCAGGGAACTAACATTCTAGCAGGGAAAATGCAAGAAATGTGAACAAGTCTGTGAACTTAAATGATGATATCTGTAAAGTGCTTAGTGCAGTGCTTGGCAGGTAGGAAGGACTCAGAATGGCTGCTACTGTTATCATCACACTTTTGCACTTGCTGTTTCCTCCCCAGAATATCCTCCTCTACTGCCTGGCTTGTACTGCTGCCTTTCAAGATTCAGTTCAAGTGTTGCCTCTTCTGGGAAACCTGGCCATGCTCCCTGCACCCAGTTTAATTCAAGTCCTCCTCGGAGTCTTTGTCAAAGGTGCCTCTGCCTGCCCGCCCACCCCTGGGGGAAGAGAGGAGTTTCCAAAGAGCGGGTGGTTGCTCGGCTGCTGTTTTGCAAGAGACAAGCACAACCCCTGCATAGGAATATAAGTTTAGGAATGGGGGGCTCCCTGTGAAATGCTCAACGAATACTCCCCTGCTCCATGGGGATTTTGAGGGCATCTGCCCAACCCCTGGGAGTGGGCATGGCCATGTTGCCAACCACCCACCCCTGCCTTGTTTGCACTTGACCCAAATGCTGCCTGGCCTTGGGCTTGCTGCTGAGCCCTCACTTGTCTAGCAGGCCTTGACCAGTTGAGCTCAGGAATTTGGAAAAGTGGAGTCAGGTCCCGCTAGTCACCATTTCTGCAGTTCACACTGACCATGGCTGGGGTCAGTGCTGGAGGAAATTTCCTGTCTGGACTGATGGGCAGAGTGTCTTCTGGCCATGAACTGTTGGCTCTGTCATCTATGAGGTGAACAGTGGGCTTCACAGACACTGCCTTAGGCAGCATTCAGGTCATGAACATTTTTTCAGTAGGTATTTCATTTTACCAGAGGTAAGAAATACCTACTGTATTCAGAGGAGCAGTGACCAGTCCAGGCTGCTGCCCACTCATTAGCCATGCATTGAGCGCCAGTTCCGTGCTGACTACCTTTACGGCAGCATGAATTGCCTCAGTGTTCTCACCTGCAGAATGGGGATAACTTAACAGGGTTGTATGAGGAACGAGAGGGATCATGGACATGAGGGTCTCAGCACAGCGGCTGTTATATGGTAAGTGCTCCAGAAAGGTTAACTGTTAGTGCTAGCTAGTATCACTACCACAGCTTCTGTGTGCCAGACACAGGGTTGTATGCACAGCGGACCAGGTAGGGTCTGTCCTTGAAGAGCTCATAAAGCCCTCAAGTGTGCCGAGAGCCAATATCAAGTGCAGACCTGGGGAGCATAAGTTCCAACAATTACACTTTATTGCCCATAGAAAAATGTGCCCGAACAGCAGTGAGAATGCCACCCTTCAGGTGATTCTGGCCTGGGCCAAGTTCTGTTTTCTTGCCAAGTAGAGAAACAATGTCCCCATCTCCCCAGAGATCACTGGCCACTTAAATCTAAGGATGAACCTTTCATTTTCTCATTAATTTTTTTTTCTGTATGCCTCTTCCCTCCCCAACAATAAAGGGCTGGTGGTTTTCTTGAATATTAAGGAGAAATACATGGTGTTCTCAGTTTGTATGACTCCTACATCCCAAAAGTACCATGGCAGCTTCTGAGCCTTCTAATCTGCCCAGACAAGAACCGCTCTTGGGTCAAACCACAGCGGGTGTTTTTCTGAGATGCATCGTGGATGGCCGTCAGGACCAACAAATCCAAGATGCCCTTTGGAAGAAATAGGGAACCTTGAAAGCCCGCTGGCTGGAGAGTGGCCAGAAAAATACCCTAAAGTCATCTTGACACTGAGGGTGGGATTTCTGCTGGGCTTCCTTGAGAAGAGGTTGGCAAGGAATAAGAAGTGAAGGGAGAGAAGCAGAAAGCAGTGTTGACGGACTGGCTGGTGCCTCACTTGGTTAGAGTGTGGTGTTAACACCAAGGTCAAGGGTTCGGATCCCCACAGCAGACAGCCACTCAAAAGAGAGAGAGAAAAAAAAGAAAGAAAGCAGTTTTGAAATAACTGTTCTTCAACATAATCAGTTTGCCCACTGCTTGTGTGGCTAGGGAGCATTGCATTAAAAATTGAGACAGTGAGGAATTGTGAGCAATGGCTCAAATCCTCAATTATCCACAGTCTTGTTCAAAGCCACATCTGGAACATGCATTCTCCCCCTTCAACACAGGAAGACCACCTGCTCCCCCTTCCTTTCCATCATGCCAGTGGGATGATGGTGGGGCTGCTGGCCTGGAGATAACCGGGGTGGATCTGGATTCTGGGTCTGCCACTCACCAAGTAAGTCTCTTAAGCCAAGCCACTTTTTAATTCACTTGCACCATAAGAATACAATTCTGCATGTCCCCGGGTGGTTGTGAAGATGCAAGCGTTCATTCAACACTTGCTGTGTGCTCGGGTGAGGTTACGGGATAAGCAAGGCCGGGAAAGTCCTGCTCACGTGCAGCTCACGTTCTCGGAGGGAGAGAAAAACCGCCCATAGTGGTGAATGAAGAAGGCCTGTTCTGGGAGCGCCCGGGAGTGCACCTGCGGCCCAGCCCCTGGGACGCTCTCCGCTGCACACGTGGCCGGAGGTGGCCTAGGGAGGCCCAGTGGAAAGGCTGACCAAGGCCCATCCTGGCTGTGGAGGGGAGCGCGGGAGCGCAGACTGCAGGGCCGAGGTGGCGGACCAGCTGGAGCCCAGGTCCTGCCTGTCCTCTTGCGACCCTAGGCCTAGGGATCCAGGAGTGAAGAGAAGGTCCCCTGCATAGACAGAAACTGAGAGAAAGGGGCCCACTGTAAGCTGAGCCTCCCTCCTCCTGCCTGACCTAGATTCTACTTTCCTTTCGATTTGACTTGTGTTTGTTTGCTGGGTATGCGCTTTGCATTGTTCCTAAGGGAGGCCCTGGAGACATGACCAGAGTGGCCCAGGCTGGCAGCATCTGCGAGCCTCGCACACCTGGATCAGGCCGGAGGACTCTGGGCCACAGTCTGCTGGTGTCCCTCCCAGAACCCGGAACCCCACTCCCACCCCCTCCACCCTCACCTCGCGCCCCTGGCTCCCTAGAGGCTCAGGGAGGCAGCCTTACCGCAGCACCAGGCAGACTGCACCTGCCCCTCTCCCTCCCGCTGCTCTCACTGCCACTGCAAGAGGTTCAGGAGAAGGTGCCAGGGGACCATTCATGAGGGCTTCACAGCAGTGGGTGACACTAACTCAGCCCCCACAGGAGAAGGCTCTCTGGGTCCCTCCCTTGAGGCCCGTCAGGACAGAGGCTGAAGGCGGGAGAGTGTTTAGGCCCCTGATGCCAGTTCTGTGTGGTGTTGGGGTCCTTGTCCCTTCTATAGTCGGCCAGTGTGTCCCATGTGGGCACCTGGAGTGCTCAGTCCTGTGTGTCCAAACTGTATGGAGTCCAAACTAGTATGGAGGTCACATGCATGAAAGTTGGCAGCACCCTTATGTTACAGGCGGGAGGCAAGCTCAAATAAGTGCAAAACTCCCTAATTACATTTTATGATTTTTAAAAACTTTTGATTTAGGAAGAATTATAGACTCCCCAGAGGTTGCAAAAAGAGTAGAGAGCCCTGCAAACCCTTGAAGGAGCTTCCCCCAGTCATGACATTTTACATCACGCTAGAACAATGTCAAAACCAGGAAACTGACATTGGTTCAATACTGTTAGTGAGACTACAGGCCTTATTGGGTTTCCGCGCATTTCTACATATGCATTTGTGCGTAGTCCTATACAGCATGATTCCATGTATGGATTTGTGCAGGCCCACACCATCAAGATACAGAACTGTGCCACCACCACAAAGGAACTCCCTGTGCCACCTCTTTAGAGTTATACCACCACTGTCCTTGTCCCCAGCAACTACTAATCTGGGTTCCATCTTTGTACTTCTGCCGTTTTTACACAGTGGATGGATCTGTGATGCCCTTTAGATCCGTTCAGGTTGTTGCATGGGTTGATGATGTGTTCCTTTTCATTGCTGAGTAGATTTCCATTGTATGGACGTACCAGGGTTTGACCACGAAGGGCGTTTGGGTTGTTTCCAATTTTTGACTATTCTGAATACAGTTGCTGTGAATATTTATGTACTTTTAAAAAATTATGGTAAAATATGCATAAAAAACATAAAATTAGATTTACCATTTTAACATGTACAATTCAGTATGTGTACAGGTTTTTGTGTGAATGTATTTTTATTTCTCTGGGATGAATGACCAAGAGTGTGATTGTTGGATCACATGGCAGGTGCATGTTCAGTTTTATAAGAAACAACTGCTGAGCTGTTTTCTAGAGTGCCCGCACCACCCACGCCCCCACCAGCAGCACATGAGTGTGCCAGTTGCTCCATATTTTTTTTTTTCCTTTTTGTCTTTTTTCGTGACTGGTAATGGAATCGCAACCCTCGGTGTCGTGCCCGCACCGCGCTCAGCCAGTGAGCGGACCGGTCTCTATATGGGATCTGAACCCTCGGTGGGAGCGCTGCCGCGCTCCCAAGCGCTGCACTCTACTGAGTGCACCACCGGGCCGGCCCCAGTTGCTCCATATTGATGCTAGCATCTGGTGTCACTATTTTTTATTTTCGCTGCTCTAGTAGGTGAACAGTGATATCTCCTTGTAGTTTTAATTTGCATTTTCCTAATGATGAATGATGTTGTACTTATTTGCCATTCATATCTCCTTTTTGGTGAAATGTCTGTTTCTGTCTTCTGCTCACTTTCTAATTTAATTAGAAGCAGGGTATGTGTTTGTGTTTTTATATTGAGTTTTGAGAAGTCTTTATGTATTCTAGATACAAGTCCTTTGTCAGATATGTGGTTTTCAGATATTTTTTCCTGATCTGTAGCTTGTCTTATCCTCTTAACATCTCTTTCACTCAGCAAGAGTTCTTAATTCTGATGAAGTCCAACTTAGCTTTTTTTTTTCTTCTTTTCAGGGATTGTGCTTTTGGTATCATGTGCTAAGAACTCTACCCTCCACCTAGTCCTGGGTACCAAAGATTTTCTGGCTTCTTTCTCCCTAAAAATTTTTTTTTTTGTTTTTTTAATTAAAAAATTTGGGGGGGGCTGACCCCGTGGCTCACTCAGAAGAGTGCGGTGCTGGGAGCGCAGTGGTGCTCCCGCCACAGGTTCGGATCCTATATAGGGATGGCCAGTGCGCTCACTGGCTGAGCGTGGTGCGGATGACACCAAGCCAAGGGTTGCGATCCCCTTACCGGTCACAAAAAAAAAAAAAACGATTTTTTTTTCTTTTCCCTAGAGAAAAGATATAGTTTTACATTTTATATTTAAGTCCATGATCCTTTTTGAATTAAATTTGGGATCACATATGAAGTTTGCGGATGACACCAAGCCAAGGGTTGCGATCCCCTTACCGGTCACAAAAAAAAAAAAAAAAAGATTTTTTTTTCTTTTCCCTAGAGAAAAGATATAGTTTTACATTTTATATTTAAGTCCATGATCCTTTTTTAATTAAATTTGGGATCACATATGAAGTTGAGGTCCAATTGCTCCAACACCATTGGTTGACGTGCTCTCCCTTCTTCATTGAATTGCTTTTGCACCTTTGTCAAAGCCAGTTGGGGGCTGGCCAGTTAGCTCAGTTTGCTAGAGCACACCCCTATAACACCAAGGTCATGGGTTCAGATGCCAGTACCATCCAGGTGCCAAAAAAAAAAAAAAAAAAGCCAATTAACATCCTTGTATGGGTCTATTTCTGGGTTCTTTATTCTGATCCAGTGATCTGAGACTGGCCCCCCTCGATACCACACTGTTTTGATTACTATAGTTCTACCATAAGCCTTAATATTGGGTAGAGTGATTCCTTCCTCTTTATTCTTCTTTGTCAAGATTATTTTAGCTAATCTAATTCCTTTGCCTTTTCATATAAATTTTAGAATAAGCTTATCTATGTCTGTAAAATATCTTGCTGGGATTTTGATGGGAATTGTGTTATCATCTTTGATGCTATTGTGAATGGAATTAGTTTCTTCATTTCATTTCCAGATTGTTCATTGCTAATATATAGAAATGCAAGTGATGTTTTTACATCGATCTTGTGTCCTGTGACATTGCTGGTCTCTTTAATTAGTTCTTGTCGTTGTTTTGTGGATTCCTGAGGATTTTCTTAGTACAGGGTCGTGTCATCTGCAAAAACAGACAGTTTTACTTCTTGCTTTCCAATCCGGATGTCTTTGATTTCATTTTCTTACCTAACAGTCCTGGCTGAAATCTTCAGCACAATGATCAATAGGAGTAGATATCCTTGCCTCATTCCTGATCTTAGGAGGAAAGCATTCTGTTGTCACTCTGCGATACAAACAGAGAAAGCCACATACCCACCAAGAACTTGGATGTTGAGAAAGGGGAGACCAGGTGAGGACAGTCTGGGAAGTCTTCCCTTGGAGGTGAGTTGGGGGAGGATGGGCTTGCTGAGAGCAGATGAGTTTGCCCTCACATCCCCTGCTGGATGGACCTTGACCCCAAGGACAGAGGGCTCAGGCTGTGGATGCCAGTGCAGGTGTGTCTGTGCCTCCTCTGATGGGAAGATCTGCTCTCCCTCCCCATCACACCTACAAGAAGGACACCATGCAGCCTCTGAAGGCTCTGTGCCCACCAAAACTGCATCTCATGTCCCAACAACCTGGGCTGGGGGTGGAAAATGGAGATGCTCACCACTGTCCCAGGGAAGAAAGCCAGGACCAAGCTATGAACCTCTCACCCCTGGGTTCCCGATGCAGCTGCTACTGGTGGGGGTCCTGCCAACCTTCTTCCTGCATTAAGAACCTGACCTTCATTTGTTCCTTCCTCCATGAATCCATTCATTTGTGCAATGTGTGTGTGCTGCATGGTGTGTGTGCAGGCCTCTCTCTGTTGAGGCACGGCATGGGATGGGAGGCAACGAGGTGCTTATTCACTGGACGATTGGAATCCATAGTAGAGAGATGAGTCTCCAGTACACTTCGGGAACAGTGTGGACTCTGGGACAAAAGAGGCGTAAGACAAGTGCTGTGGTCATTCTGGGAAAGGAAACAGTGCATCTCAGTGTGTGGGGTGTGGGGGGGTGGGGGTGGTTAGGGCAGATGGGAGGTTACATGAAGGGGATCACAGTCAAACTGAGCCCTGAAAGATGTACAGGATTTTGACAGATGACTGGCAGGAGCTTTGGGGACACCTTACAGCAGTGATTCTCAGACTCTCGTGAATGTGAATCACCTGAGATCCTGTTAAAATGCAGATTCTGATCAGTGGGTCTGGGATGGGGTTTGAGATCCTTCATTTCCAGCAAGGTCCCAAGTGAAGCTGATGCCACAGATCCCAGAGTCACACTTTGAGCAGCCAGGCTGTTAGAGAACATCTGATATGATTTGGCTGAGGACAGTGAGAGAGAAGGAGAGGAGCTGGAAAAATAATAGGGGTCTGATTCCAAGTTAAGCAGTTTGAACTGTATTTGGCAGGGAATGCACAGCCTCTGAAGATATTTAGGTCATGAAGTGAGCCAAGCCCAACTTTAGGAAGATTAACCTGGAAATCACTCAAAGAAGAGACTGGAGCACGGTCATTTAGAGGCAGAGTGATTAGTCACCCACCCACCCATCCACGAAGGCACTCATCCCCCCACGCACCCATCCATCCATCCACCCATCCTTCCATCCACGCACCTATTCACCTACCCATCCATCCACCCACCTATTTACCCATCCAACCATGCACCCATCCATCCACCCACCCATCCATCCATCCACCCATCAATCCACCCATCCAGCCATCCAGCCATCTACCCATGCACCCACCCATCCAGCCAGCCACCCATCCATCCACCCACCTATTCACCCACCCATCCATCCACCCACCTATTTACCCATCCAATCATGCCCCCCTCCATCCACCCACCCATTTATCTATCTATCCTTCTATCCATTCACCCATCCATCTATCTGCCATGCACGGATATTTGTTAGATACATGTTATGGTCCAGACCCTGGAGAAGGATGAAGATGATCCAGTCTTTCCCCCCTATGGATCCCAGGGCCCAATGGGATTGATGATTCGTGAACCCATGTTACATGTAAAGGGTTTAATGGGAACACAGACACCTGACACAAGAAGCAAGGGCACCTAACACACCTGGGGTGGGCAAGAGGCTTCCTGACAGAGGGGACCCTTGAGAACTTTCAAAGAACATCGGGAGTGATTTGGGTAGAGTTCACCTAGAGGAAACTCCTGAGCAACAGCTGCAGGTGAGAAGCGGCTGTGCGTGCGGGGAGCGGGAGGTTGACAGAGGCAGAGAAGGCCAGACGTGAGGTGCACTGGTCAGGGTCCCTGCCACAAACAATAGAACTGGTTCTGTTGTGCCAGCGGTAGCTCACAGCATTGCCCGGAAGGTTGGAGAAGCGGTCATTTTTCATGACTCTTACAGGTGGGCGTGGTCAGCAGATGCCTGGCTTGGTCTTCACTCTGGCCAGAGTGCAGCACGGGAGAGCTGGCCGGCCACAGGAGGGACCTGGACTGACAGGCTAACAAAGTGCCACAGTTGGAGAAGCGGTCATTTTTCATGACTCTTACAGGTGGGCGTGGTCAGCAGATGCCTGGCTCGGTCTTCACTCTGGCCAGAGTGCAGCACGGGAGAGCTGGCCGGCCACAGGAGGGACCTGGACTGACAGGCTAACAAAGTGCTACTTACCGGGTGGCTCGAACAACAGGTGTTTGTTGTCTCACGGTTCTGGAGGGCGGAAGTCCAAGATCAAGGTGCCACAGGCCATGGGAGGCCTCTCTCCTTGGCTTGCAAACAGACACCCTCTGACTGTCTCCTCACACACTTGGGGGGTAGGGAAGGAAGGGGAAAGGGTCACTGCTCTGATGTCTCTTCATTTTCTCATAAGGACACCAGTCCTATGGTATTAGGGCCCCACCCTTATGACCTCATTTAACCTTAATCACCTTCTTAAAGCCCCATTTCCAGTCAGTCACAATGTGAATTTGGGGAGGAACTGATTCATTCTATAGCAGGCCCTAAGAGACCCTCTAGTTCAGACCCCTTATTTTACCAATGAGGAAACTGAGGCTCAGAGAGGTTAAGTGATTTGCTTAAGGTCACACAGAACTGGAAGGACAATGCCCTCCCGCTGTGGTGGCACATGTGCCGAGGCCTGCCCTAGGTGCCTCCCGGAGCAATTCTCTGTTTGTGTGAGACATGAGAGCAGAGAGAGGGGAGCAGGCCCACCCCAAAACCCGAAGGATTTAGCTGAAACCTCAGGAAAACTTCCTGTTTGAAAAAGTTGCGTCACTGGAATGTATGACTGATGGGACTTGTGGGGTTTCCTCCTTTGGAAATGGCAGAGTTTGACAAACAGGGAATGGACTTCATAATTGCTTCAAGATCCTTCTAGACTTAGGTTGCTACAATAATTAAGAAGCTACTGAAGTGAAACTTCCTGAATCCAGAAGTGCTGCCAGGAGGAAATAGGCACCGAAAAAATTCCCCTGTGCATATCTCTGGCCCAGCAGCTCGACCTTGGGGGTGAGGGCAGGCACTGGGCATGTGAAGAGCTGTTTACCTTGGTTAGGCAATGCAGATAAGTCGCCCTTCCTGTTTGTATTTGCAGATGGGGGCCAAAGTTTTGGTGGTCAAGGTCAGTCCCTGGGCAGGTGGGAGGAGCTGTGGGAAGCCGGCCACCGGCCACCGTGGTCAAGGCCCGCCCTTGAGGTCTGCCCTTAGGGTGGGGTAAGGGGCTGCGGAGCCCACATCCCGGTGGGGCTTCTTTCTGCCTCTGCCCCACCTGCATGTCCCTTTCCCTCCCCACGACACAACCCCAACATTCTGAACTGACCCAGGCCAAGAAGACATTTTTTTCTTAGAAAATGTTTTTATTAAAAATGTTTTTATCAAGAAATGAATTTTGGCAATCCCTGTCAGAGCCACAAATGCCATGTTTAGGAAAATAAGAGCTTCTGAGACCTGTCTTGTCAGTGTAATAGTAGCTATTGTCGTTCTGAGCATGGTCACTCCCGCCTTGTAATAGGAGAACATGGTCTTTGGAGAAGCCACATCAAGATATAACAATAAATCAGTTTGTTCTCATTATAGCCTTGCTGTGACCTTTGTTCGGTATTTTCTGGCTCAGTGTAATAAGCCACCCCCTTCCACCCCCCTTCAGAAAACTAGGAAAGAAAGGGAGAGAGTCAGAGGGCGTCGCTGGGTGGCCACCCCAAGCCTGTCTCACCACAGCTAAAATAAAGAGCATCCTCTCTGTAGAGAGACTCCAAAGGACTTTTGCAAAACACACATTTGATCTCCGGGGACCTGCTTTTTGAGCTGTGAGCAGTCACACTCCGTGGGACTTCGTGCTCAACCCCAAATCACACCTGCAAGGAAGTGTCACTCCCTGTGGCCCGTGGCCTGATGGAGGCGCCAGGCTGGGGCTGGCAGGGGCTGCTCCGGGTGCCGTGGCCGAGCCCGCCTCTCATGGGTGGCTGGAGCGAGTGGAGGCAAGAAGGGAGTGTGTCACGTCCAGGGACCCAGGAGCCAGCTTTGGTCGCTCCAATTTCAGACACTTGGTCCCACGGTTCCCAGTGGCAGCTGCTGGTGGAGACCGTGGATGTGGAAAATGCGCTGGGCAGGTGGATGAGAGGCGGGACTGTTAAGAACTGAATGGCGTGGAGAAGGCAGCCCTCTTCCTCCCGATGGGGCAGAATCGGTCCCGCTCTCAGGGTCACCACGTGGACGCTTTAGGACTGTGGGTGCTCCCGCAGCACCCAGTCTTTGCCTCCCTCCTCGGGTGCATGGCTCTGATCCTGGGGCTGCGAGGGTGGAGAACGTCACCTCTTTTGATGATCTCTTGTGTGCCCTTTATTTACAGCATCCTACCCCAATGGTGACAGGACATTTGGAAGTTGCCACTGACCCAGTTGTTTGTCCGTGTTTGTCTGTGCAGCCTAAACAGCACACATTGGCCTCAGCCCACTGGGCAGCCCTGGGCATCCTCGTCCCACCCAGCTGTGCACTGGATCTAGATTGGGTGAGGGGCAGCTGGGGCCGGACGACTGGTTTGTGTCCTACCTCAGTCACTTGCTGTCTCTGTGACCTCGGACGAGGGCTCTGTCCTCTAACCTCCAGCTTCCCCATCCTTCAGTGGAGATAATAACTAAAGCAAACAGCATACAACCCTTAGCAGGATACCTGGCGCATAAACATTCCATACCTGTTTGTTCTGAATGTCTTGAGCCTCCCCCATCGCCCACTGTAAGATGGAATCAGGGTTAAGTCAGAGACATCTGCTGTTTCACTTGGTAATGCAGTGAGCTGACACTGGACTGAGTCTACATTTGGATGTGGGGGGCCAGAGGGCCTTGTCACACGGAGTCATGGGACTTGGCCTTGGCATATCTTACCCGGGAGCTCCATTTACCCTAAACGATAAATATGACTTGAATAAGAGGACTCCAAGCCTATCCCCTTAGCAAACCAAATGGCATTCATGGGAGCCTGCCAGTTCCCAACGGGCTCAAAGACATCCTAGGTTGAATGGTTCCTGGGGTCTCGGCAACTAACTGGACTGGCCACTCTCATCTCAGACAAGCCCTGGTCAGGAGCCTGCTCGATCCTTTCCTGAGATACCCAAGAACTGAGTGTACAGACAGCAGCCAGAGGCAGCCAGAGCAGGCACAGGACCGAGACCTCGGGTACCTGCTCCTCTGGGCCTCTGCAGCCTGGGCCCTGGAGATAATGCAGGGGTTAGGGATTTGAGTTAACAAGGCCAATCATGATGCCATTTCTGGCCTGGCCTGTAAGTCACCTCTTGGGTGGGCCTGGCCACCCCATCCCAGGGCCACCTCCTCCTCAAGGGTGGAGCCCAGGCAGCGCATCCAGCTGAGACTTAATGAGAGGCGCCTGTGACAGCAGATGAGAGATGAAAGGATCTCAGAGGAAGCCGCCCGGGCTGATAATTACAGGGGCTTCAGCTCACAGCCTGGTCCCAGTGGGGTCTCCTCTCGCTGGGGCTTCATCCCCTGCCAGGGAATGCACTCCTCTCCTGGCAACGGCTTCAGAATGGAATGTTCTGGGACCAGCAGGTGTGTTACTACTGCTACAAATGCTTGCTCAGTGATGTCAGAGGATCAGGGCTGGCCCGGGGCCAGATGCCAAGAGGTGAAGGCTGCGTTTGCTAACCCCAGCTTCCCTCTCTCCCTCCCTTCCCTCTGCTGCCATCTCCCATCCTGGTCCTCTTCTTCGTCCTCTCCCTGCACCTTAAACCTTTTCCTTAGGAAAGCGGGTGCGTTTAGACTGCAGTGTTACTGACTGACAGCACGTCATTGCCCTGATATCCCCCTTCCTCTCCATGTTTTTAACAAGCTTGACATGTCCTTAGTCTTGGGCTTCTGAAACTGGGATCATGAATTCCTGGGGTTACCTGCTGATGTGCCAGGTGGTAAACATAGCTGCAAGATAACATGGTGTACCTTTCTGGAACACCAGTTTTATTGGATGGTAAGAAAACAATTATCTATTAAAACAAACATAAGCATGTCACAGAGAAGGAAGAAGTTGCCTGAATTTTAAAGAAAATGAAAAGTCATCTCTTGGTACAACAGTTAAATCTGTTTCCTGAAGGCTCAGAGGAACATAGTTCCCCCACGATCACTCCAGCTGTGACTGTAGAAACATCCTGTGATCACCTAGCCATCCCCAAGGTCATTTATAATCTTGACTGACAGGTGACAGGCTGGTGGTGACTACTGGTATGCAGGATTTATGTGCTTTTCTGAATGTTTACGTAACATCGTTGAAATCAAGGTACATCGTTGAAATCAAGGTTAGAATTTCTATCAGCTTAACCCATGTTACCCATTCTGAACCCAACAGAGCAAAGGGCATTCACCAGAACATTCTACATTTCTGAGCACTTGTTTACTTAAAGGCTTCAAAGTTTTAAGAAGTGCAAACAGGACTGACCCGGGTATAAAACTCTGAGAAATCATGGGGAAAAAATGTTAGTGAAACATTAGGGGAAAGTACAGGCTACAAGGACGAGATAAAACTCTCCAGATCTCACATGCACATAGATAGAGAGCATCTGCTGGAAGGACACGGTGGCAGCGCTGCTGGCCAGACCCATGAGGGAAACGCACTCGCGCTCTGTTAAGGGCCCCATTTTCTCACTGATCCTGCCCCATTTGTGGAAATAGAACAAGGACTGAGTCAGAGCGACACGGGTGACTGTCGCACCATGCTGTAGAAACCCTCTCCTTCCTCTGTAAGTCCCCGGGTGGGGTGTCCCAGTGTAGGCAGCTGAGGGCCGGCTCTCCCTGGCAGCTGAAGGGGATGAGAGCCTTGTGGTGCCAGAAGGGCTGCCTGGGCTTCCTGCGCCAGGTGCTCCAGATGCCCCACCTCCAGCACACACAAGCAGAAAAAGGCAGAAACACAGAAAAAGAAGGAAGATGAGCCGAGATAGCACCGTCCAGGCCTTCTCTACCTGCCAGGCTGCTCACCCTTCCCGTGCTGTCCCTTCCCACAGTGGACAGTCTCCTGGTTTGTGCACATGAGGAAAATGAGGCTGGGAGGATCAGGCAGTCACAGGGGCCCGTGTTTATCAAGGGCTTCCTACACGCCATGTGTTACTCACCGATCCCATTACACGGGCACAATTATGTCCATTTTATAGATGGAGACCCAGATGTAGTGACATCAGGGAACTCACCCGGGGTCACAAGCTAATAAACGGTAGTGCCAGGACTGGAATCTAGAAATTCTGACTTCAAAGCCCATGTACTTAACACCAAGCTCTACTGCCTTGCCCAGCTACAGAGTTATTAAATGTACGGGCTCCGAGTCCCCATGTCATTGCCCCAAAGCCCAGGGCCTGAGGCCAAATGGTCCCTTCCTCAGTTCCTGGAGATGCTGTAACCTGGCTCAGTTGACAAAGAACCTGAGGGATGCAGCTGCTAGCCACGTGTGCAGCCTGGCTCCTTAGCCTGGCGTCTGAGGACGGGTGTCCTGGTGGCTCTCGGGACACTAATGTGGGTCTGTGGGTGGGTGAGGGTGAGGTTTACCTTCCCTGACCTGCCCACGGCCCAGACTGCCCCTGCCTCTGCAACTATAGGCAATGCCAGTGGCTGGTTGGTGAGCTTGGAAAGTCACCCTTGGCCAAGGGAGGCTTAGTTCTCCTGGGGAGCCACCTGTCCACCGCCTCTCACCCCTCCCTGACCAGACTAAGGAGGTAAAGTCTCAGCATGCAGAGCAAGGGGCCCTGTAGCTTTTCTGCCCACTGACAGAGCAGGAGCCTCAAGCAGAAAGGATACACACCAAACAACAGACAAGAGAGCGTGCAATGTTAGAACAGATTCCTGAGAGGCCCAGCAGATGAACACTGGTCTAGTCTGGCTCAGGTCCCGTGTGCACTTCTGAGCCAACAAATCGGCTCCAGTTTAGACCTGAACATGCTGGGGCTAGAGAAAAGCAAGTTACTGTTCATTCTAAGCAGCTAAAATGCACTACTTGTGTGGCAGAATTTGCTAGTTGATGCCCCAATACATGTTCTCTCCCTTTTACGTAGCACTAGACTTGCTAGGTTTTTAGCCTTGCTTTTAGCTGGCTGTGACCTCGTGACAAAGTTCTAGCTAATGGAATGGGAATGAAAACAAGGTATGTGTGACTTCTGGGTCATGTTCTTAAAAACAGCATGCCCTTGACTTTCCCAGGCCACCTTCCTCTGGGCTCAAATGTAAACATGATGGCAGGAACTGGAGTAACCATTCTGGGCCACAAGATGGGAGCATGTGCTGAAGGTGGCACAGTGGAGAGTTGAGGGGTCCTGGATCCCTGACGGCTATGGAGCTGGCTCTGCCCCCCCAGTGGAACATCTCCATGACAGAGGTGCAGATTTCCATCTGTTTAAGCCAGAAGTGTTTGGATCTCCTTGTTACAGCAGGCAAGTGGATATCCCCCTACTCCTGCTCAAAGCTCAGATGGGCTCTCCAAGAGCCCTCTCTCTGGGTGAGATGGTTTTGCAATTCCTTGTGTGTTTGAAACTCTGTGCTGTAGGGACTGAGCATATGCCAGACCTCATCTGCCCGGGATTACAGAGAGTAAATTTTAGGGCGAGACTGTGGAAAAACAGAAGAAAAGGCTGTCCCAGGCAGCCTCCTTCCCTACAAGCCCATGACCACTTGCAGGCAGGCAGACTGGTCAGTGCTTCTAGAAAAATGGAGCCAGCCTGTTCTGTTTCATTAGAAACTGAGGTTCTCTTTGTAAAAACACCTGGTGGGAGAGGAAGAGCCCTGAGGACAGGGAGAAAAGACTGTATTCTGGTTGTGACACTGTGGTACCAAGTCAGGAGTGGCTCTGGGCCAGTTTCTCCGTGTGTAAAAACAGAAACACTGGCTGCTCTCCATAGGCCCTGTTGCTGTGATCCCTCACCTCCTGAGCCTGGAAAACTCTTTTTACCCAAGTCTATGGCAGATTGTATTTTCCAAACACCCTTGATTTGATATCTCCTGTAGTTTGACTTTAAGGGGGGGGAAAAAAAAAAAAAACGCCCTGGTGGTATTGACATAAAAATTTCCAGACTGGTGTCACTTCTGTGTCTTGAGTGACAGCCTGGCCCAGCCCAGAAGCCAGCCTGCCAGTACTCGTGCCCTGGTGCTCTCACATAGCAGCCAGGGGACCTCAGCAACTTTTATCAGTTCTCATTTTCTGTGATGAGCTTGGCATTCTGGGTCCAGCTTTGTACCTGAACCAGCTATGGGGGAGGCTCCTGCTGCCAAGAGAACTTTAAAAGTAGGTGAGAGGGTCTGGCTGTCCGAGCTTAGCTCTGACCATCAAGGCCACACCTAAAGTTCTAAGACTTTTTCTTTTCTGCTTGGGATGGCGTTGATCTTTCAATGTGGAAATGACCTAATCAGGTGGAAGGAGCCCTGTGGAAGGGGCTGGAAAACCCGAGCTGTCCTGTGTCTGGTCTCCACCTTCAGCCCATTTATTAAATGTGTGACCACAAGCCTTTTGTATTACCTGCTCAGTCTCAACTATCTCTTCTGTGACATGGGGATAATAAAACCCTTCCATGCCTGAAAGCCAGGGACTCGAGCTTCCTGCCGTCTCTGAGAACTGCAGTTCTGTGGAAGACTGGTTGATTGACTTAGAACAACCTCAAACTTTTACAGGGACATTGCAAGTACAGTAGAAATTTTTCCAGAACCATTTGGGGAAAAAATTGCTGACACAGTGCCCATCACCTTCAAGTGTCTCGGTGTGCTTTCGACAGACAAGACCGGTCTCCTACATAACCATGATGTAAGTATCAAAATCCAGAGTTCACGCTGATCCGTCACTACCATCTGATTCTCACAGCCCATTCAAGCTTCTCCAACCTTCCCCATAATGTGCCTTTAGACAAAAGGATCCAGAAACGTGTTGCATTTAGTCATCACATCCCTTTAGTCTCTTTCAGTCTGGGAGAGTCCCCAGCCTTTTATTGACGTGCATGACCTTAACACTTGAGCACTGCGGACTCGGTTTACAGAATATGCCCCTCGATAGGAGTTTTCTGATGCTTGGATGCAGGTTTTGACTCTTTGGTGGGAACAATGTGGGACAGATGCTGTGCTCTCATGGTCTCCCTGCCAGGTGGCCCATGATTTTCGTCTGCTCCGTCCCTGATGTCACTTCCATCACTTTATTAAGACAGTGTCTGCCAGACTTCTCCGCAGGAAGTTACTTTTCCTTTGTAATTGATAAGTATTTTGTGGGGAGGTACTTTGAAACTATGTAAATATCCCATTACTCATCCAATAATCAGTTATAATTAATAATTGCTTACAATTATGAATATGACTATGCATACAAGAAATTAATAGAATTAATTAATATATGTGTGGATTGGTGGATTCCTATTTTATTCAACAGGTTGTAATGGGTAACAATCTATTATCATAATATTATTTATTTTATGCTCAAATTATACCAGAATTGGTCAACTGAAGCCCCTTCAGGCTGGCTTCTGTGTCCTTCTGACCAGTAGCCATTCTTTAAACACTTCTCACTTTCTAGCACAGAAGTATGTTCTAGGCTCATCTCGTAGTTTCCCTGCCCAAGCTCTGGAGTCAGCCATTTCTCTCAGGAGCGCTGACTTTTTTAGTGGAGAATGAATGGTATTCAAAAGTCAATGTCGGGGTGCTGTGCGTGCTCATGGACATAGGCTTCGGGGGACTGACACATACATGCAAATATGTCTATGGACTTAGACTGAAAACCACTTGTCCACATCAACATCTCCATTTCCAACCCGACACCAGAGGGTTCATTCTGGATTTCTCCTTTCCAAGTTTGTAACCCCTTCTCAGACAGGGAGAAATTGGCCCCCATTGTCCTTAACATACTGACTTATCTGGTCACTCTGGCTGTGCGTGACTAACCTCATCCCATGCCACCTCCTCCACGAGGTTCTGAGACCAGGCCACTTAACCCACCATAGTCCCCCTCACTCCCCACCTGCGCTCCAACACCCCATGCCAACCACTGCCCCCCAAGGACCCACACTTCCCCCCGCTCTAGGCTCTGCCACCCTCCTATGCAGAGGCCCCCCTCACCCCATGGGGACCCCTACCCCTCCACCCCCACAGATGCCCAGCCCTGCCCAGCCCACCTCACGGCCTTGAACTACGTCGTTAGGGGAGGGAGAGGGAGGAAGAGCCATGAGAGCTTTTGGTGGCAGGGAATATTCTAATTAGGGCTGCTGCTGGTTTCTGAATCCCGGAATCCCAAGACACAGCCTATGCAGACCAACAGTCCTGGCTTGGGTCATCTGTGATCCTGTCTGTGCCTCTTAGAAAAGCCACTGACAGTCCCCAGGTAGAAACAGGTGCCTTTTCCCTCCTGTGCTCCCACGATAGCTTCAGGCCACGGGCATGGCCCCGATGGGTTAAATCTTAATGCTCCCACCACTTCAGGTCTGGTCAGGAAATTTTCCATCCCCTCCCCTGGTTGGTCAAGTTGTATTCTGGAAGCAGACGGGTGCCAGCGCCTTCTGGCCTGAATCACTGGGAGCCTCAGCAGACCACGCCTTGCCCTGCCAGCTCAGGCTGGGCCCCAGTGGTGACAGGCAGGCTGGCCATTTTTGGATTTCTCTTCGGATCCCCTAACAGTGGCTTTCTTGGATATTACTGCTCTTTTCCGGAGGAGAGAGAGATAAGGGGCCAATGGATAGAAAAAGCCTCCAGGAAGCCCTGGCACAGATGCACATGGCGGGTCCGAAGGCCCCAGAGGTCACCGGAGGGCTGGGGTCCATTTACCACGAGGCTAAGAAGCTTAAAATTTGGGGTCCCTCACTCGCATGGGCTGCTTCCACAGCCTGGGCATGTAGTGGTCACAGCTTTGTAGTCTTTATCTCAGAGAGGCCCCCCAGATTGTCTAAACTGAAGGCCCATGACCCAGGCTTGCCTTGGACCTAACGCCATGTACGACAGGACTCCAGGCTCTGTGTGTCCCAGAGTGGTGGGAAAGGATTCAGGACAAGACCCCCTTGCGGAGGTAGTGGCTCAGCGTCACAGTTAAGGATAAAACTGCCTGGTTCCAATCTCAGCTCTGACAGTTACCAGCTGTGGGATTCTGGAAGTTCCCTAAGTGCTCTGTGCCTCAGTTTCCTCCAATAGTGCGTACCTCACAGAGTGGATTTGAGGATTAAATAAGTTGATTGATGGATAGTAATATAGATACAGATATAGATGGAGATATTCTGAGAGAGAGAGGATCCTCAGAACAGCACTTAGACATGTTCTGTATCTGTTTATCTCTCTTTATAAAGTGCTGCCATAAAACACACACATCCTGCAGCCTGGAAAGCCCTTGATCGTCTCCTCATTCTTCAAGGCCAAGGTTGCTCCCTAACTTCTTGGCCTTATTTAGCCAAGGTTTGAAAGCCTCGTAAAGGTCTCAGAACATCGGATTTGGGGTCACCCATCCTGGGCCACTTTGCCGGAAAGGGGTTGGGCCTCGGCCACCTCGCGTGTGTGCACATGCAGAGGAGGATGGCCTGGCCCTGCGGAGGAGAAAACGAGGACGGGAGGGGATCGGGTTTTGGACGTTCTGGAGGATCACTGGCTGGGAAAGTGAGGGATGTAACCTCGCGTGTGTGCACATGCAGAGGAGGATGGCCTGGCCCTGCGGAGGAGAAAACGAGGACAGGAGGGGATCGGGTTTTGGACGTTCTGGAGGATCACTGGCTGGGAAAGTGAGGGATGTGAACTGGCCCTAAGAACAAACCATATACTCTAGTCTCAGAGGAGATGCTCCCCTGGGAGGCAGCACAGGAGGCCTAGGAATTGCAGGCCTCCTGCAGGAGACCCTGGGATGGGGATATTAACCCCTTGAGATGGGTTAAATGTGTCCCCCAAAAGTTCATGTATTGGGAACTTGTCCCCCATTGTCACAGTGTTAAGAGGATGGGAAATCCAGTTATGGTAATTGAAAGGTGGGGCCTTGAAGAGGTGATTAGATTGTGAGGACTGTGCCCTCTGAACGGATTGATCCATTCATGGAGTAGTGGGCATGGTTCTGATGGCTTTAAAAGGAGAGCAAGTGTATTAGTCCATTTCTGTTGCTTGTAACAAAGATACCTGAAACTGGGTAATTTGTGAAGGACCAAAATATTTATTGCTTGCAGTTTCAGAGGCTGGGCAGTCCAGAGTCCAGGGAACACATCTGGTGAGGGCCTTGGTGGTGGTGACTCTACACAGCAAAGCAGGGTCTGCCATGGCAGATGGTGGAGCTGGAGAGAGATAGCTACTCAGCTGCTTTCCTTTTAAAGCCATCAGAACCACACCCATGACCACCACTGAGCCATCAATGGATCAGTCCATTCATGAGGACACAGTCCTCACAATCTAACCACTTCTTCAAGGCCCTGCCTTTCATTTACTGTAATAGGATTTCCCACCCTCTTTACACTGTCAGTGGGCATTAAGCCCCAATGAGCTTTGCGGGGACATCCAATCCACAGCAGTAAGTGAGCAGGTTGGCTCTCTTGCTCAGCTCATTTTCGCCAGGTGACACCCTGGTCACCATGGGACCCTGCGGAGAGTTCCCACTAAGAAGAAGGCCCTCACCAGATATGTCCCCTGGACTGAGGACTTCCCTGTAAGATATAAATTTTGTTTCTTTATAAAGTACCCAGTTTCGAGTATTCCATTAGCAGCAGCAGAAACGGATGAACACACCCCTACTGCCACTCTTTGGCTTGGTGGAAAACTCAGAGCACCTGAGTTTCATGTGATTGTTTTCTTGCTCCCTTGCCAGCACTGTGAGAACAACAGCCAATAACAGGCACCACCAGATCTCCAGGGAAGGTGGGGGCCCCCTTGTGCCCCTGGAGACGCCAGTCTGCCCAGCCCGAGCTTTGGAGATATCTCAGAGCTCAGCCCCTCCCTGTTGAGGACCTTCCTCTGCCACTAGCCTGTCATTCTGGGAGCCTTTCCTTCTTGTCCCAGCTTCCCGGGGCGTGCCCTCCAGACGCCACCACATTTTCCTTCCAAGTCTACTCCCTTCCAGCCAGCGTCCTGGGGACCCAGAGGCCACAGATCTTTAGCTGCTGTAGGGCAGCCATGTCATTTCCATCCCAAATGGGCACTTATGAAAATAAAAGGGAACGAGGACAGCAGGCATACTAGCACTGTCCTGGGCAAGCCAGGCTAGCTGCTGGTCACCCTATGGAAACACCAGGCCGTTTCATGCTTCCCATTTGCTCAGCGCTGACCCTGCCTCTGCATTTCTATCTTTTCTTTTCAGATTAACCAACTCCAGCCTTCCTTTCACACAGCTCAGGCAGCCCCCGTCTTCTCACCCTGCCTCTGGTGGGCGGGGGGTGGGGACTAGAACCAGTTTGTCCAAGCTGGCTGGACTGATGAGTAAATTTCCAGGAATTTTATAAGCCAGTAGTTAATCACAGCCATTACTTTAAAATTAAATTATGCAAACTTACAATTAAAACTATAAGACAAAGGTAAAGTCACTTCCTAATTATATTTCTATTTTCTATGCTCTTGATGCTATTTACGTCTCTGGTGTCTGTGGAAATGCCATACAGAGGTTTCCTACTGCACATCTCTTCTCAATTCTGAGCTCGGTGATGTCAGGCTGGTAGCGGGAAACTGGGCAGGGTGGGAGTATTTACCAGTGAAATTGGTAAATGCTGCAAATCCCGGCTTGAGTTACTGTTTTGTTGACTGTCCATACCTCAGGAAGTGACTTAAGAAGGAAGTGTTAGTTAATGTGGATCACAGCTCAACGTGTATCGTGTATCGCGCCTGTAGCCATTCCATTGTGAATAATGCACCAAATTGATGAAACATTTTTCTAGCGTGTGATAACCATGACCTGATGCAGCAAAAGACCTGCCCATGAGGGAAGTTCTGAAACCCAAACTGGCAGACCCAAGAGAGGTGTCAGTTTTTTGGGTTTTTTTTTTTTTGTCCTTTTTGAGACCGGCCGCACCGCGCTCAGCCAGTGAGCGCTGTGAGCGCACAGGTCATCCCTATATAGGATCCGAACCTGCCGCGGGAGCTCTGCTGCACTCCCAGCGCCGCACTCTCCCGAGGGCGCCGCGGGCTCGGCCCGAGAGGTGTCAGTTTAACAAATACAATCTGTATGAAGGCGAGAAATGGTTTACCAGCAGATCGCACTTCAGATTTAACGACAATGTATTATTTACTGGGAAAGAGTTAGCAGGTTAAGATGCAGCTCCATTTATCAAACTGTGGCTGAGTACAAAGGTTTGGCAAAAATCCATGAGTGAATTCTGAGAGAATCAATTAGCTCTGTAGAACCTACAGTGTATTGTATATTTCAACATTATTTGTAAATTGTGTGTACTCATCCTTGATGTCAGTAAAATTTATAAAGAACCCTTGTGCCCATGTGTACCCAGACATGCTTTGTCAGAGAGCTGGTGTTAAACATTTACCACTGCCCACCCCCTTTGCCCCAGGCTGGGCAAGTGTCCCCATTTGTTGATCCAACAGTGACGTGCCCAGAACTGCAACGCTACATCTCTTTTTGTGTCCCAGCTACTGAGCTTCTTGAGGACAGGGAAATCTTGTGACTGTGACACTTAACACGTGTGGCTCATCTTTTGGGCCACTCCCTAAACTGGATGAACGAATGAATGGGTCTGACAGCTGAGTGGGCGAAGACCACGCCATGCACCCCTCCTGGGGTGGAGGGGACGTTTCCTCTTCCTGGGGAGGGAACAGCATTTCCTGGCCCTCCTGGGGTGGGGTGTGGCTGTGTGATGAGTCCAGTCCATTGACATGCAGTAGGAGGGCTGTCAGCCACTTTCAGTCCTGGCCTTCAGATATATCCCACGAGACCCTTCAAACTCCAAAGTCCCTCCTCTGTCCCTGCTAATGTAGCCACATGATGGGGAGGGGATGCCTGACCCACAGGGTGGCTGTGAGTAAAATAAACTCATTTTGTTAAAGTCACAAGGCTTCTGTGTCACCACAGCACAGCCTGAGCCATACCGACTGACCCAGGACCGCCCAAAGCTGAGATG
Source organism: Galeopterus variegatus (assembly GCF_000696425.1). NCBI lineage: Eukaryota > Metazoa > Chordata > Mammalia > Dermoptera > Cynocephalidae > Galeopterus > Galeopterus variegatus. The sequence goes on along the minus strand of NW_007729945.1, from coordinate 164,501 downwards.
TGGCAACCTGGGGCAGGGGAGGGGGAATGCACAGCCTGCGAGTGGCAGGGCATCCCAGCCCCTCCTTATTTCCGCTGGAGGCCCCTGCCCCAGGTGTTTCCTCCCTCCTGCACACTCTCAGGAATGCAGAATAAAGTGCGAGTCCCAGGTGGGTTTTGTCCAAAGCCCATTTCAGACGACATCTGGTTAGTCCCCTTGTGGGGACGCCTCTAAAGGCAGCCAGCTGGGAGTCACGCCCACCAGCAGCCGTCATTAGAGGACCAGCAGGTCCAGCCGGCATGGGAGTCAGTCTCCCATTAAATGCCATTAGCCGGCCGGGGTTTCACCCACAAGCAACCCTCCCTGGCCCTGTCATGTACCACCTCCCTCTGGACCAGGTCTGGTCCTTGGATGGACAAGAGAGCTTTGGAAATGACACTCTTGGGGAACAGGACTAGGGCCTCGCATGTCAAGCAGAACAAATAGGGCCCCTGTTCTCAGCTGGAGAAGCCGCTCAGCTCCACAAACATTTGTAAAGTGTTAGGCATTAGGCTGCCTACTGCAGTATAGAATGTATGGTATAGTGTATGTATATAGAGTATCATTATATATACTATTATATTATAATAAGTATAGTATGGTATAGTGTGTATAGTATAGTATATGTATATATAGTGTAATAGTATATAGTATTATAGCATAGTATAATAAGCATAGTACAATATAATATGTATAGTATAGTGTAATATATAGTACTAAAGTATTAGTGCAGTATAGTATGTATAGTATAGTATGTATATAGTATCATATATTATTATAGCATAGCATAACATGCATAGTACAGTATTATATATAGTATAATATAATAATACATAGTATTACAGTATATTATAATAAGCATAGTACAGTACAATATGTATATGTATATATAGCATAATATATAGTATTGAAGTACAGTATAATACACACAGTAGAGTGTAATATGTATAGTATAATGCACATAGTACAGTATAAGATATATAGTACAGGACACACAGTATAATAATATATAGTATTGTAGCCTAGCGTAGCACGTACAGTAGTGTAATATGTATAGTATGATGCACATAGTACAGTATAAGATATATAGTGTAGGACACACAGTATAATAATATATAGTATTGTAGCCTAGCGTAGCACGTACAGTAGTGTAATATGTATAGTATGATGCACATAGTACAGTATAAGATATATAGTACAGGACACACAGTATAATAATATATAGTATTGTAGCCTAGTGTAGCATGTACAGTAGAGTGTAATATGTATAGTATGATGCACATAGTAGACTATGAGAAGTACAGCACAGCACAGCATAGCATAGTGTAGTGTGGTGCGTATTGTAGCCTAGTGTAGCACGTACAGTAGAGTGTAATATGTATAGTATGATGCACATAGTAGACTATGAGAAGTACAGCACAGCACAGCATAGCATAGTGTAGTGTGGTGCGTACAGTACTCTTTTTGTCTCGTTCCTTCTTTCCCGAAAGCTTGGCCGTTTCCCTCTCTGATTGCTCACCAGGAGGCTGAGACCATCTGGCTGAGATCTCAGAGCCTGGGTGGTGAGGTGACGTGAGCAGTGAGCCGGCACGTGCCTCACCCATGACTGCCTGGGGATGACACCGGCCTCCGACTTCCTTGGCCTCACCCGTCTCTCCTGCTCAGGAATTCCATCTGTGTCTTCTGCTTCACCCTCTGCCTGAAGCACCACCCTTGCCTTTGTTTTCTGTCCTTGCTGCTGGCATATACACTTCGCAGGAGTAGGGTCTTGCTTTGTGTTTTGCTTTTATTTTGCTGCATCCCCAGTATCTAGAATGGTGCCCCCGTGTTCATTGAATGACTGCTAGACAGCAGGGCCTGTGTGGGAAGGACGACGCCCCTTCCTCCGGGGTTCCCTCCTCTCTGGCTACAAGGTTTCATCCAGCAACTGGGGGGCTAACAGTCCCTCACATGTCCCCTCCTCTTCCTGATGGCTCTGACTCCCAATCTGCTCTAGGTCTTTGCACAGATGGTGCCCTCTGCCTAGAACACTCTCTACTCGCCTACTAGTCTGGCTAGCTGCTACTTGTCCTTCACATCTCAGCATGGTCATCTTCCCAACCAGTGCCCCCACTCTGTCTCCTGGCCCCCCATATTTCCCTTTCACAGTACAGTTATACCTTCTTGCAGACAGCTTATTTGTCTGTCTCCCCTGGACTGCAAGCTTGGGAAGGATGGGACCGTGTCTGTCCTGCTCACTTGTATGTCCTTGGCCCCCAGGACAGCATACAAGAGGTGCTCAAATGCTTGCAGAATGAATGAATGAATGGCTGACCACAGCCAACGTGTAATCTTCTCCTCCACCCAGGGGAGCCCCAGAGGTCACGTCCTGTGGAGGAAGCAAGTGTGGCCTGGTTCCTTGTCTGCCTGAGGGCTCCCACCGGTCATCTCCTGGACAGCTGCCATGCTCAGGGCCAAGAAAGTGGCCCACGTCTACTGTGTTCTCTCTCTCTGTCCCTCAAGCCAGACTCTCTTCCTTCTAAATCGGGAGAGTAACACATACTCTCTGCTACTCTTGCTTTTTAGTGTTCACACAACTATTTAATTTCAGAGCTGTTTATTGAACACCTGCTATGTGCCTGATGCCACACTAGGGACTGGGGATGCACAAGGGAGTACAACAGAGTCCCCACCCTTAAGGACGCTACCGTCCAGCGCCTGTTCTGCACCTCAGGTGCCCCTCTTCTGGACACTTGGAGGAGGGTCCGCTCACTGTTCACTCGCCCAGCGCCTCCGACCCACATGGAGGCTGCTCACAGCCCGGAGTCCTGGCTCCCACATTGCGAGTTTCTGATCCGTCAGGTCTGAGGTGAGTCTGATAACTTGCATCTCTAGCAAATCCCCATTTATTCTGCCAGTCAGGGGACAGTGCTTTGAGAACAGCCACAAGTTCTGCACATCCACAATGGCAGTCTTTCAAAACCCCTCCCCATGGTCAAGCGCACACAGCAGTGAGAGGTGACGTGGGATCTTAGGCCCAGGTCTTCCTTTGGAGCGCTGGTCTCTCTCATCGTCCCCAGGCGGAAGATGACCAGTGCCTGGTGCCACTGGAGATCTGGGAAAGCTGTGACAGCTCCAGCCAGGAGATTCTGAGAGGGAGGCTCAAGAAGGACGTTGTTTCTTGGGGGCGGGGAGGCAGAGGCGCCTTCTATTCTGGGAGGGACACTGCCTTGGGGCAAAGTGACTTGGGGGCAGAGCCTCTGGGTCCCTCTCCCTGACGCCAAGGAGGGGCAGGTGATGCTGTTGAGGTCGTGGCACTGTCCCAGTGAAATTGGGGCCTGGATCGTCCCACCTCCTTGAAGACTCTGGCTGAAGAGGCCCGGTGGGCTCCTGAAAGTAGGGACACGCAGAGCAGGCTGTGTGTGACCATGAGGCGGGGGGCCAGCGCCAGCCACCCTGCAGTGCATGCAACCAAAGGGCCCATGGCCACACAACCCCCAGTGTTGCTGGGCCGGGCCGGACAGATGGCTTCCTCTAAAGCTGTGACTCTGAGCAGGAAGCCAGACTTGCTCGGCCCCAGAGAAGGAAAAGCAACCCTGGACACGTTTCTAGAAAGTCAGCAATGGAACTGAAATCTCATACCAGCTGCCTGGCTGGGGTGCGCTGGCCACGTGTGTAGGAAGGGGACCATCTCCTGCTGCAGCCCTGCTCAGGCCAGTCCCCAGGCTGGGCAGGAGTTCCCCGAGGCCTTGGTGGCTACGATGACAATGACAGTGGTGAGAAAGGTGTGAACAGGCACATGCTGGGCACTGGCCACATGGGCTTGCGGTTTACCCAGTGCTTTCAGAGGAAGAAAGTGAGGCTTGGAGTTAAGTCCCACAGGGAACAACTGCAGGACGGGGATTCAAACTCAGGTTGGGATAAGGACAAAGCCTGTTCTATGCGAACCTTCACAGACCTGAGTCCTGAAAGGGGTCACGTTGTCCTTGAGGCGGTCCCTCTCCCAGGGCACTGGGCCCGTCCCTGAGCACACACCTCCTCAGGGACAGCTGTTTTCGTTCCCCAGACTAGGTGCTACGAGAGTCTGCATATTCCTGTCATCTCTGCGGCCACACAGAATCATCCAGCACCAGGCTGGTAAGCCTTTCATGCCCTCTCCAGGCATTTTTATTTCCAGGCTCGGCACACTCAGTCTTTCCGGCCATCTCTTTTAGGCTCTGCGTAAAGGTTGCAGGTTGCAATGTGGAATCTGAAATCCAGCAGAGCACACTTTCAGCAGAATGTGCTTTTGAAATCAGGCAGATCTAATTTTTAGAAACAGCAACAGTCACTTGGAATCGAGACTGTATGAGGTGGATGATTGAGATGAGAAAAACTTTGGTTAAAATAAAAAAATACAGTGATTTTAAAAATCTGGCCTAAACTGGCACTGAAAGTAGTTATTCCCAGAAGAAATTTATAAAAAATACTTTGAATAATAGCAATATTATTAGACGAAGATGCGGAGCCTCCCAAGGCAGGGTGATGCTCAGTCCTAGTAGATATCCCAATAAAACAGAGACGAAAATGTCAGCAACGCCACTTACAAATACGGGCAGAATCGTGATGAAGTATGGCAGGGCTTGCACTGAGACTGTGTCCCACTGGAGATGCAGCTGGAAACATAAATGGTGATGAGCCGCCTCATCCCAGCTCCCCCTGAGCCGGTGGCCCCGGGTGGCTCTGCCTTGGCTTGCTGCTCCATGGCCTTTCCACTGATGTCTGGTTGCCTTTCCAGTAACAACCACGACTTCAAAGGACTGCCAAGGAGCAGATTGGGCAATCCCCGGTGAGCTCATGCAGCTGTGGGGTGCGTGGGAGTCCTGCACACAGCGGCGCTGGCAAGTCCGAGCTCCAGAACCCAGGCCTAAGGCGAGGGCGAGAGACCTACCTCGCACAGGATCCCCCAAACAGAGGTCACAGGCTCCAGGTTCAGGGAGCCCCACCCCTGCTTGGGGCCTGCTCAGGCCCAGGCCACAACCTGCCTCCCTTTCCTCTTTAAAGATGCCGCTCTGCCCACCGCCCTCGCACAGGATCCCCCAAACAGAGGTCACAGGCTCCAGGTTCAGGGAGCCCCACCCCTGCTCGGGGCCTGCTCAGGCCCAGGCCACAACCTGCCTCCCTTTCCTCTTTAAAGATGCCGCTCTGCCCACCGCCAAGCCTGGTTTTGAAATGACACAATCTTCAGCATCTGTCCTTATCCCTACAGACAAGTCCCGGTCCCTATTATTAGCTGCAACATTGCTATAAATCCAGGATGAGCCACGGGGAGAAGGGGACGAGGACAAGAAGTGGCTGGAGAGAAACGAGACAGCAAGAGCTCACTCTTCCTCTCCCTGGGGACACGGAGGAGGCTTAGCCCTGGCACAGCGTGGGTAGCTTCACAGAGGGCGCGGGAGGCAGGGCTGTGCAGCCTAGGCAGGCAGGGCAATGGGACCACCCTGAGGAGCCCTGGTGAAGGCGAGAGAAGTCCCCCCTTTCCTTCCCACCATGAGGGGCAGTTTCAGCCCCCCACCCCCACCTCCACCCCCGGCCAGCAGTCATAGGGAGATAATATTTAGCACCACTCGGTGTCTGGAATGTGCAAAGGACACAAAGATTTGCCGAATGAATGAATGTTGTCATACTGGCACTGCTTGGTTCCCCTCCTAAGTTTCAAGAATTAGGAAAACAAGTCTCAATAATAATAGTTTTCTTTTACCTCCCCACTCCCACCAACTGTTTTCCATTATAAACATTTAATTCCATGCACTTGGCCTTTAACATTAGACTGAAAAATAAAGGGCCTTACAAACAGTTTCACAATCACATGGATCGTGAATTAGGAAAAACGTGGGTAAGTGTCTCCCAGCCCTGAGGTTAGCAGGCACGACAGAAGATGCGGCGCCTGGGCCACGACCGCGTTCTGGGCTCGCAAGGCCCGCCCTTAAGCCTCCTTACCCTGAAAGCTGTCTTCACAAGGCACAAGTTATTTTCCCAAGTTCAAAACTCTTAGACACCAAGTAAATGGTCAAGTAAAGGAATAAAATCTATTTGCTTTCACAGACCAGGAAATTGCTGCACTGTGAGAACCCGCTGGAAGCTACAGGGAGCCTGTAGCGTGGCCACCACAGCAACTTGTCAGGGAAGTGGGTTGTGTGAAGACTTCTGTCATTTCCTAAAGGCCACAGAGACCTGAAGCCCTCTTTAGTAACAGGGGCTGGACTCTTGCTGCATGTCCCGACACTCAAAGCCAGTGAACTCACATAAAAGCAATGCCACGACCACACAGAATCAGAGAGGCCAGGGACCGAGGCCGGACCAGTCCCCTGGGAGCGAGTGCACACGCACGTACACGCACGTACACGCGCACAGACACGCAAGCATCGCATGCCTGACACATAAATTCCTTGTTCACGCAGCCCTACCCCTTACAGGTATTTCCAGAATTTGGGTTACTACCTTTGGCAACTTTGCTTCATACACAAATACTCTGAGGGTAAAGTTTATGAAGTGTGACCTGTTTATCAGTGACTAAATTCCATTGGCCTCAGCTTCCCGCTGTGAACTCTTACCTACAGCCAGGGCAGGGCAGCCACAGCGGCCGCCTTGACTGCAGGCAGAGGGTCGTGGGGGTGGGGGTCACACCCTGGATCCAGGAGCAGCTGGCCCACCGGTTCCTACCGTGCTCCTAGCCCATGGCGAGGAGCTCCAGCACCCAGAGGCCCCCCAGAAATCGACCGGCTTCACCTTCCAAATGCTCCCTGAACCTCAGGAGTCAGGTTTAGTGGGGAAATGGCTGGCTTCAAGGATTCTAAAGCAGTCTTGGGAGCTAGACAAACCTGCATTACACCCGACCAGTGGAGCAGGTGAGGAGCCCCCTCACTCAGCCTCGTTCAAACCCTAGTTTACTCCAGAGCAGAAGGGCCTGGGTGGGGACCCACAGCAGGTAGATCCAGGGGACTGCGAAGGAATTCTGGAGGCGCTGGGGGCAGTGTCCCCTCCCGCTCCTCAGAGCGACTGGAGAATACCGAGTTGCCATTTAGGCTTTTTAGGTCATTACTGGAAGTCATCACATTGCTCTTTTTTAGCTGGTTGTTGAATAGAAAGTTGACACAGTTCAGATGATGAGTTGCAAGCCTGAAGGAAGTCCTCTTAGGCTCCTGGGGTTGTCAGTGTCCCTCCTCTCACCTGCCTCCAAGGACAATAACCAGGAGGGAGAGTGAAGCCTACTTGTGTCTGCAGTGACTGGCTTTTCTTAACTAAGTCTTATGAATCTGGGATGTGTAGGTCAGTTTTGCTTTTTTTTTGAATAAGGAGAACTTCTAGAAGAATGTCACTGTCACAGAGGCAGACTGGGCAGACTATTTCTGTGCTAAAAAGTCCAGGTGGGAAGTGTCCTAAGGCCCTTCTTCCTGCAGAGGAATGCCCCCCCCACCCCCATAGGGCTTTTACTTGGAGAAAGTACGTGATTCTGGTGGGCGAAGGAAAAGCCTGCACAGGGCAGGACTTGGGGATAGGTAAGTGGAAGGCCAGTGGCGTGCGCGGGACCCCCAGCCATGCCTCTTTCAAATTCAAGTACAAAAAGCTGCAGTTTCCCCAGGACAGGGCAGCTTACAGCTCTGTCTTGTCTTTTCTCTGATGTCTGAAGGCCGGGCTATCCGACCAGTAGATTAGAGAAGGATATGGGGCCTCGTTCCCACACTAAAGCAGGGGAAAAGCCTTGTTGTGAGAAGAAGACACAAAACCTGTTTGGTAACTTGTCATTGCAATGAAAACACAAACTTCTCTCACAGGTGGACATTCCCTTCAACTCCTCCCCTTCCTTCTGGCTGGGGACCTGGCAGGGGACAATAAGAAACACAGAAAAACAAGGCTACTGCTCAGAGAACACCATTATCGGATGACAGAAGTTTAAGAACCCAAGGGAGCAGTTTAGGAGAAAAAAGTTTATTAACCTTGCCATGTCACAGTGATGAAACACACTCACAGAGGAACGTCTTCATTACGGGTCTCGCCATTAGAAAAACATTAGCACGACATTTACAAGTTTTTTGATAAGAGTAAATTATTTCTGATTTTTTTAAAATAAAAAGGTCAATCCTAAGGGTTCCATAGGCCTCATTTATCAACTCCAGTAAGCTCTTCTGGAAAGCCAGTTTCAAACAGGCACCTTACAGCAGGAGCTGCCCACTAGGAACTTGCAGTGAAGAATCCTGTAGGAGGACACTTCAAAAAGTTCATGGAGAGATTCACGTTCTCTTAATTCTGCTTCTCCACACACTCTCTGAAGTACTCGCATATGGCAGAGGTCAGCTGGTGCAGTCCCGAAAGGGGCAGAGAGCCCAGGTGGCCGAGTCGGGTCCGGCTGCAGGAGCCCAGGTAGCTCTGCTAGGAAACGCCGTGGGGATGTCGCACTCATGATTCCCTGACGGGCAGCCCCCCGACTCAGCTTCCTGCCTGCGCCTTTTCTTCTCAACCAGCTTCTGGGAGACGGTGTGACCTGGGGTGTGGGATGGGGGTGGGGAGCAAGGATTAAGATTTCTGCCTGTTTTGTGAAGATAAGTGTGCACATCAGAAACCAAGTATCAGAAAGGGGATAAGGAGGAGGAAGGAACTGGAGCAGACACAAGGGGTCTTCAGAAGCTCATGGGCAGATTCATCTTATCTTTTTTTCCCCCCATAGAAGTAGCTTCGATTCTTAAAATCTGAAGAAATAATGTACAAAACCTGGGTGATATGTAGCCACCATGGAGAGACTTCTAGTGAGAGCTGGTCTTTCACTGCAGACCCATTTTCCCCCCAGTGATAATTATGGATCATTCTAAAACAAAGCAAGAAGTTTCCACAGGCTGTTAAGTGAAAGCTGTCTCTCTTTCCTCGTCAGCTGTACTTCAGGGCAGACCGCTTTTTGCTGGGCCATTTCTTCCACTGTGCGAGTTTCGGATCATTTTCTTTTTCTCCCCTTAACTTTAAAGTTACATGGAGTCCACGACAGTCAGGCAAACCAGAAGCTTCTTCATCACTGAGAGGCATTATCTTTTAATTCCATTTTGCCATGAACTTTTTGAAGAAACTCATACCTCATGTTGTCATACTGCTAACTGCAAATTACCCTCTGCAGATGAGACTCTAGCTTGGCCATTTGTACACACCTTCCTAAAAGCAAAGAAGAATTTTTTTCCCCTTATTTTAAATATTAAGACAAAGAGCTTCACAAGAATGGGGACTGATTTTCACACATCACTTGGAAAAAACCTGAGCTCTTGGGATCCATCTTTCCTTTTCATTACAATTTTTCTTTGAAATATGACCCTTCGAGTTACCTTGAGCCAGGTGACAAGAGCATCACGTCACACGGTTATGTTATAGTAAAGAAACTAATGCCCCTCAGCAAACTAGATCTTTTGTTAACATAATACATACATGTACAGGTCAGTTCATTAGCAGCTATAATTTGAACCTCACACAAAACATATGGCTTTAATTACTAGGGTTTGAGCACAAGAAATGACCAGAGTAACAGTCAATAAAATTATGAATAAATAAAAGAAATTATGAATAAATAGAAGGAAAAGATATAACCATTTAAAAGAGAGTAATTGAGAATATAGTACATAACATGAAAACAAAGTTGATTGTACTGAAGGTAAAACTCTAGTTTATTTTTCAAAAATGTTATTGTGAAAACAAACATACTAATATACAGTCAAGTTCACCCTACTCACAAAGAAATCATAGGATAAAGAAAAAAGAAATAATCCTCATATATAAAGAATATTTAAAAAGTTAGCGTATCAAGACCTCTATTATTAAACACTGTGTATGGTGTGTCATTTTGTAAAAAGGAAACATAACAATCCTTTAAACAAGTCCAGCATAAACAGGAGTAAAATTAAAAGTAACTACTTTTAAAAGCCTTAAAATAAAAGCACCTACTTAAATTAAGCTCATCAAGAAACCATGAGATTATTTCATGAGAACAAGAGCAGGACAAGACACTAAATACTGAAGTTCTAGGGAAAAAGTTACAATCATTCATCTTATGTAACTTACAAGGCAAACAGAATATTATGAAAAATGCCCTTCACAGCACAATTAAAAGTTTGAATTTAAGTAATTCTCAACAGGGAAGAAACAAACTTTGTTCAGGGCTGGCCGAAAGGCACAGAAGGGCGTGACTTCTTCTATTTTTAGAGGTTTACGACTCCAGCCTTAAATAGTTTTGATAGTGATGCTTGTGGCCACAGCTCAGCGTGTAAGACTCAGTCTGGGAGAAAACCAGTTCTTTTCATGCTGTGTAACCTAGTTCTCTGCGTTTTCCTTTTAAAAAAATCCTGAGATCTTGCTCATGGAACAGAATCAACTGGGGATCTTTAAGAATCTTCTGTTTCCTTCTGATTACCAGCTACCTTGGAACATGCAAAACTAAAATTAGGAGATCAATGAAAGGAGATTAACCTCTTAAAATGTTCTTCACTAAAAAGGAAACTATTTTGCTTATTTGGAAGCAGGGAATATGACTTTAATTGGGAACAGAAGAACACACTGTTGAGGAAAAAGCACTTTTGGGTCACCAAAGTATCATGGAGATGTGTCCTTAAAAGACTTCCACGTTAGGAAGTGACAATTTCTTGAAATATCATCCATCACAATGTTGAGGTGGCTGTGTCTACCAAGAGAATAGGAAACGCTTGCATTCTATAGTTACTAGGGTTTTCAGAAGTTTATATTTATGTAATAATGAATGTGCGTGCACACACAAATACCTATGTGTATAATGTTAACATGTGTCAAACATATGTTATGTACATATATGCACACAACACAGGCTCATACACATATATCCCAGTAACACAGACCTTGTAGTCTGATGAGACTTGTTTTCTCAAAATTAACACCTTTTTCAAACTCAGTCTTTCTGTTTTACTCCCACAACTCGAAATTATAATAAATCATACTCTAAAGGTTTCGCTTCAATTTTCAATTTAAAAAAGAGGGCAAACCAAATTACATCAAGAAACAAGCATATCTAGGGTTAAAGTACCATCCTTCACCCTTCAAAACAAACAAAAAAACCAGAAAAGTATTATTAAGACACTGTAAAAATTTAACAAGTACTTCTTTTTTATTTTCTTAGAAAAGGAGGGGAAATCCTGAGTAGAAGACATCTAAGCTGGCTTTCCTGTTATGTACTTGGGATGAAAGGCTAGATTATAGACTCAAGAAGGACAAATCAGATCCAACCCCTCCTCCCAGATCCAAAAGACGTCGCATTTGCAAGTCATGGCAGCTGACAGGCTTTCCTGGTTACAGGGGACGGGAGTGGGCTCTGGCCCTCAGCAGGTGCAGCTGGGGACTGTTGCCGCTGCTCTTCAAGTCTGCTCGCCTCTTTCAGGCCCACTAGCTCCTAGATTCGTGGGCGAGCCAAGCCCTGTGTCAGGGCTAACACCTCATTTCGCCCCTTCTATTCAGGGAGGGGAAAGAGAAGCCTGTGCGAGCCCTTCTGCCGGCTGCCTGCCCTGCAGCTCCCTGGCCCCAGGCTAGGTCACAAGTGTTCTTTGAGCAGTCCGAGCTTCCTCAGGGCCTCCCGTCGGGCCTCCTCGGTGGAGCCCCGGCCAGAGAACTGGACGGTGATGCCCTGGGGTCTGATGCCAACAGCCCTAGGGAGGGAGCCTGTGCGCCTCCTGCCACCATGGCCACAGTCGGGCTGCTGGTGCTCGGACAAGCCCGTGGTGGCCTGTTGATGGGCGAGTTTGCTGGTAAGGGCCGGGTTGGGCCGGAAGGTGATGGTCTTTCCAGAAGACACGAAGGGGCTGGGCTCGCTCTTTAGGATGTCATGGATGCTCTGGAAGCCGTTGGCCAGCGCAGAGGGTGGCTCAGTCTGCACGGCCCGGGACTGCTGGCCCCCCAGCTGCCCTCCTGCCTGTGGGCCTTCGGCTTCTCTGCCCAGGCCTGGCCTGACTGGGTCACGTGCTGCCGGCTCCGGAGAGAAGCTTCTCCTCTGCTCTGTGAGATCACGCTTCTGAGACCACTCTTCCACGTCGGCCGTGCTGAGGAAGGAGACACCGTTGATGTTGGCCAAGACCTGGGCTTTCCGCTCTTGCACGCTGACGGCCGCCTTGGAAATGGTCTTGTTGAAGTCCCTCCCCGGGCCATTGGTCACGCTGATGTTGCTGGGGAAGCGGTGGAGCTTGGGTGCAGGCTGGGCCGTGTGTCTGTGCCATAGGAGGTGGTCTCCATTTCGAGGGGCTGAGGAAGTTGGTGTCTTCCACTCTCCGGGCCTGCCCTCCTTTGAGGGAGATGTGGGCGAAAGGCCTTCGTTTCCTGCCAACTTCTCAGAGATTTTCTGAGCGATAACAAGAGGAGTAGGAACTGAGCGGGGTAGTTTTGGGTGCTCTGCTGGGGGGGTGGGGGGGAGCAGCTCTTTCCAGGGCTGGGCTGGAGTTGGCGTGCCAGGCAGGGAAGGTGGCTGGGGAAAGGCCTCTGGAAATACGGAGTCTGGCGGTGGAGAATTCTCAGCATCTTGTTTCCTGCATTCAGGGACAGGAACATCTTCCTCCCCAACAGGTCCAGCCCCTGAAAAGTGAGGGAGAAGCCTCATAAGCTACCACCTTAGGTATAAGTAAAGGCATACATTCCTTTTTACTGAACGTAAAAGAGTCTTGAAGGGACATAACACCAATTTCCACAATGCCTGCGGTAAGCCAACCTCTCGGTCTCCCTGCTCCCTGGACTAGTGAAATAGAAAATAGTGTTTATTCTCATGACCACACGCTGACAACGAACAAATCACTGATGGTGAGAGACCTGCAGGTCAGAACGGTCAGCACCCAGGAAGCATCCTGGCGAAGCAGCCTTCTGAGGCACTGTCAAGCTGAGGCTGGAGACGGGAGGCAACAACCACTACCTGATCAGGATTTTGTAAAGGGGACTCTGAGGCTGGAGAGCTGGGTGGCACATGCCATCAACGGCAGCAGGTCTTTCTAGATGAAGGATATGTGGTTGGCCACTTTCCTCTAGAATTTAACAGGCCTGCCTCGGAGCTTTCACTACCTTCTGACCGTGTACAAGTCACAGTCACCTGACACCTTTCTGCACCTCGACTTGCCTGCCTCCTGCTACAAAACTGTAAGCCGTGTTTTTTACCTTTGTATCTTTAGAATCTTACACAATACCTGCCACAGAGTAGGCACTTAGAATTGTTATGAAAATATCATGTTAGTGAATTGATGGGCGGGGATGGCTTGTTTTCAAAAAGTACTCGCCTTGGCACAACGATGTGATCTGAGATTTTAAAAGCATCAGCTGGTTCAAATTACTTTTAGGAACGATACTTCAAAGCAGAAGTGTAATAAAAATGGAAAATTCATAGTAAGTCTCTTCTTTGAAGAGATGGCTGCAGACCAAGCTCCATATTTATATGGAATCCATAACCATAGTTATATGAAATTCTGAGTAATACACAGCTTTGCTTGAAAAAAAAATTTTGCACACACACATATATTTCTAAAGGCTCATGACAAATGGCAGTATTTTAGTTACCAGAGAAAAAGTATTTTCCCTTCTATTTCTTCCTTATCCTTTCCAATCCTAGCCCCTCTCCCACATTTGTTCCCAATATTGTTTGTAATCAGGAGAAAAAATTGAAAGGAATTTCTCTCTGTCCATCTCTAGATCCATCACAGTGCTAAACAGACAAAAGCATACCTCTCCTTCGACACCACTCGGAGTCAAGCAAAGTGCACAAAGCAGAGGCTGAGCTCAGGGTTTGTTCTATCTGTCGTTTCCTGAACCAGCTGACTTTTCAGTTCAAATACTCCAACCTTGGAAAGTCGTGCTACAGAAATGGGGGTATAATCTTGCACAAGATACAAAGAAATATGTTTTCTTTGTAGAATAGAATTGTTACCTGTAAATAATTTCCAATTTCCCTCCTTCCTTCCTATGTAAAATCTGCAAGAGCACTTCAGAAATTTCATGGAAAAACAGAATTGGAAGATAATATGAATCTTTCTACGACCTTTTAAAAGTGCCCTAATAGTCTCATTCTGTATTCCAGGGCTTTTGGAATTCCCCTTTGTTGGACAACCACACTATCCAGAGGATGCTTCTCCCTATAAAAATCCGATGAGCCTTGACAGCTTCTGAGCGGGTACACACAGGAGAGCACAACAGTGTCCCGAACACCAGCAGTTTGTCAAAGGTCTGGGCTCTTGTGTTTCTCTCCTCACCTGCTGCCTGAGGCACAAAAATCCGATGAGCCTTGACAGCTTCTGAGCGGGTACACACAGGAGAGCACAACAGTGTCCCAAACACCAGCAGTTTGTCAAAGGTCTGGGCTCTTGTGTTTCTCTCCTCACCTGCTGCCTGAGGCACGTCTGGAAGGTGCTCAGTGTCCCCTGTGGCAGGTGCTGGGTGCACTAAGTCGATGACATCTTCAGGTTCAGAGGGGCTGGAAGAGCTGTTTCCCAGATGCCGCGGAGAGTGGCAGTGCACACCGCTGTCACACAGCACTGGCTCCTCAAAGTCGTCTTCCAGGGAATCGAGAGTCTCTTCGAAGATGGTCAAGAGCCATACTGAAAACAGCAGGGAGCAGACCAGGCCAAAGCGATACCCTCTATAGACAATACTGCGAGAGTCTTCCTTGGGGAATCCGAAGCATCCAAGAGCCAAAACATGCTGCCACCAAGGGCTCCTCAATGAACTAGCTCAGCATGATCACTCTACAGGTGAAGATCACAGTCAACAGATCCCAGGGCAGAATGTTTTTTAATCAGTTTCTCAATGATGTACTCTTGAGTATGTGCAGATATCTAATGACCACCAAGCAACTGAGAAAAACGTTTCACATGAAAGAAACATAAAAACAAACAAAAAGACAAAAAAGCAACTTACAGGAAACAAACTGTGCAGAGTGATGTCATGAAAATTTCAAAAAGGTTATCATCATCAATACCCTTGGTGAGATTAACAGGAGATACTGAATCCATAAACAACATGTTATTTTTTTTTTAAGTTGTGACAAAAATGAGCTCTTAGAAATTAAAAATATGACAGTAGGAAAAATAAAAAACTAAATAAAACCCTAGAAGACAAAGTTGAGGAATTAGAAAAGTACAACAGAAAGAAAATTAGAGGATAAGTCTGGGAGGGCCAACATCTGAATAATGAGAGTTACAGGAAGAAAAAAACAGAGAATAAATTACCAAAATAAATAAAATAATTCAAGAAAATGCCCCTAAACAGATGCACATGAGTTTCCAAACTGAAAGAGGCCATTGCTGTACACCCTAATGAACAAAAAGAAAGTAGACCCATCCCAAGGCACATCACTGTGAAATTTCAATATATTGAAAATCAAGAAAACATCCTCCTGAAAGATTTCCAGAGTGAAAAAGCAAGTCATGTACAAAATAATAGGAATCAATATGATAACTGCACTGTGGTTATGTAAGAGAATATTCTTATTCTTGGGAAAGACACACTTCAATATTGAGGGGATGTATATGATGTAGCAACTACTTTAGAAGGTTCAGAAAAAACAAATTGTGCTTATTCTTGGGAAAGACACACTTCAATATTGAGGGGATGTATATGATGTAGCAACTACTTTCGAAGGTTCAGAAAAAACAAATATACATATACATACCTGTGTGTGTGTGTGTGTGTGTGTGTGTGTAGAAACAGAAAGAAAGAGACAGAATGGTAAAATGTGGAAAAAATGTAAATATCAATGAATCTGATTGAAGTATATGTGGGAGTTCTCTGTACTACTCTTAGAACTTTTCTGTGTGTTTGAAATAATTTCAAAATAAAAAGTTAAAAAGAACAGGGCTGGCTGGTTATCTCAGTTGGTTAGGGTGTGGTGCTGATAACACCATGGTCCAGGGTTTGATCCCTGTACCAGCCAGTTGCCCCCCACAAAAAGTTAAATAAACAAAAGACCAGGAATCAGAACAACAGACTTCTCAGCAGCAACACTGGAAGCCAGAAAACAATGGAGCAATTCCTTCAAAATTCTGAATAAATTCCGAACTAGAATTCTATACATAACCCAATTATTAATTAAGGTTGCAATAGAATAAAGATTTTTAAAGACACGCAAAGTCTAAAAAACTGATCTCCCATATCCACCTTTCTTAGGAAGGTACTGTGGGGTAGTGTGGATGTGTGGTTGTTCCTCTAAATAAGGAGTAACCAGGAAAGAAGACATTGGAGTGAGGAAATAGGAGAGTCCACATGAGAAAGTGGCAGGGAATTCCAGGATAACAGTGACTTCTCAGGATGCCAGCTGTGCAGCTGACAACTAGTCAGCTCAGAGCAAGCCAGAGGGAACACAGAAAACCAACCAACCAAATAAAACCAAAACAATTATTAACTACAGAAAAAATGAATGCTGTAAGAGAAAGCATTTATCTATCAATCTATCTACAGCAACACACAGAGATATACTAATTATGTTAATATTTACAGTAGCAAGACAACAAACAAACGAAACACAAAACAACCCAAAATATCCAACAGTAATGGTACAGGTAAACAAATAATGGTACATTCACAGACGGAATATTATACAGCCATTTAAAATGGTGTTTTTGAAAGAATTAAAAAGTTAAGTGAAAAGGATGCTATAGGAAAAAAAAAGAGTTGATTTAAATGTATGCTTACTCATCTATACACACAGAAAAAACTACTGACAGAACATACAGTAACATGTCAATAGTGGAGGAAAATAAGGTAAATAACAGAGAAATAGTTATGTGTTAAAAGTTGCTGCCTCCAATGAGCAGGAAACAGGGCAGGGGGGAGGCGGGTGTTCATGGAGGACTGATGCTTTCCATCAACTTTCTAAAACTATTTGACTCTATAAGCATGAACTTTGATAAAACAACAACAACAAAAAAACATGGTAGAAGCAAAGATGACTAAGAGCTGATCCATATGGTGAAGAGTAATGCTCTTCATACCATCATCACCTGAGAGGCATTCAAATCCTCCCAGCCCACAAAGAGCCTATAGTCTATGCAATTTTAGAGACTTTTCTTTAGTTGAAAGCATAGTCTACACTTGTTTCTGGGATGGTTAACACAAGAATACACGCAAATATCTCAAACTAGCAAGGCCACATTAGCTACTCCTGGAGGAATGATGACAAGAAAAGGAGAGAGATCTGCAGCCTGGGTGAGGGGAGCAGAGATAAGAGATCACTGCAGAATGAGGAGCAACACGTACCTGCTGGATATGCACAACTGCTGGCTCAAAAATATGTGTACATTTTGGTAGATGGATACAGCCAGTTTTCCAAAGTGGTTGTACTAATCTACACTTCCTGCCAGCGGGGCTGGTGGCTCTACAGCCCTGCATGATAGGAATGTACTAGCACAGGTTGAGCATCCCTTATCTGAAATGCCTGGAACCAGAAGTGTTTTGAATTTTGTATTTTTTGAAGAATACATACTGGTGAACATCCATAATCCAAAAATCCGAAATATAAAATGCTTCAATGAGCATTTCCTCTGACTGTCATGTCCGTGCTCAAAAGTTTCAGATCTTTGAGCATTTCAGATTTCAGATTTTCGGATTAGGGATGCTGAACCTGTATCTCCCTGTGATTTTTGATTTCATTTCTATGTAGACTAATGGTGTTGAGCATTTTTTTCAAAATACTTACTGGCAATTTGGAGATCATCTTATGAAGTGCCTGTTCAAGTCTTTTGCCTATTTTCCTATCAGGTTGTCTTAAAAAAATAATTTGTAGGAGTTCTTTATATATTCTAGATACAAATCGTCTGCTGCATATATTTATTGCAAATATCTTAATCATGGCTTGCCTTTTCTCTCAATGAGTGTCTTTTGATAACTAATCCTTAATTTTGATGTATGGTAATATATCAATCTTTTCTTTCACGGTTAGAATTTTTTGTGTCCTCTTTAAGAAACCACTACCTACTCATGAAGATATTCACTTATGCTTTATTCTAGAAGCATTATTGCTTTTAACTTTCCATATTTAGTGCTACCACTGATCCTGAATGAAGCTTTGTTTATGGTGTGAAGTCATGATTCAATTTTTCCAAATTGTTCCAGAACCACTGATTAAAAAGACCATCTTTTACTACTACTGGTCTCCATTGCTGTAAGGGGATCAGCAAATGATAGGACCTGTTGGTCTGTTTCTGGATTCTCTTTTCTGTTTGTTTGTTTACTTGTCTATCCATATACCAATAAAATACTGCTTTAATTATTATAACTTCATAATAAGTCTCCATGTCTGGTAATGTAAAGTCCTCTAGTTTTGCTGTTCTTCTTGAAGTCTGTGCTAGCTTTCCTTGGCCCTTTTAAATTTCCACGTAAATTTTAGTACCAGCTTGTCAATTTCCATAGCACATAAACACACACATATTACCAGTGTGATTGCATGGAAGTTCCTCAAGATGAGGTGAAGCGATGTTTTTACAATATTTTTTCAATCCACAAACACAGTATAGGCCTGCATTCATTCATTTATTTTTGGTGGCTTGCTGGTACAGGGATCCAAACCCTCAACATTGCCTTCATTTACTTAGATTTGTGATTCTCAAACTGTGGTCCCTGAACTGGCAGCAACAGCAGCAGCAGAAGGAGAATCTGGGAACTTGTTAGAAATACAAATTCTTGGGCCCCATCCCAGATCTACCAACTTAGAAACTTTAAGGGGTTGGGCCTGTCAGTTTGTGTTTAAATATACCCTCTAGCTAATTCTGAAGCACCAAAGTTTCACACACACTGATCTGGCTCTTTAATTTCTCTCAACAATATCTTGTAGTTTCCAGTGTAGAGCTCTTACATGTTTCTTTGTCATATGTCTTCTCAGGTATTTGTAATGGCTCTACTTGCCTTTCAGATTTCACCCCCTACTACTCTTCCCTTTATGTTCTATAGCAGGGAGGCAAACTGTACTGGTAAGGGCGAGATAGTAAATATTTTGGTCTTTGCAGGCTTTTCAGTGGCACTCAACTGTGTTGATGTAACAAAAAAGTCATAGACAATATGTAAATGAATGAGCCTAGTTGCTGCTTTTTTTGGTGGCTGGTTGGTAATAGGGATTGGACTCTGGACCTTACTGTTATCAACACTGTGCTTGGTGTTATCAACACCATGCTCTAACCAACTAAGCTAACTGGCCAGCCAAGCCTAGTTTTTGTTACACTAAAACTTTATTTAGAAAAACAGGCAGCAAACAGGGCAGATCTGGTCCACAGGCTGCAGTCTGTCAACTCTTGCTCTATACTCAAATCAATCATTTGCCATTTCCTATACCTGTCTCTATGTCAGCATAGCTCCATTTTACCTGTCTTTGATGGCCCAGTTTAAATGTCACCGTACCTCTAATCTACTCCCATAGCATCTAATGAATCATGCATTCAGACACGTGAGCATCTACCAAGCACTGGCAATGCAGATACAACAGTGGTAATAATGTTCTCGCTGTCCAGAGTGTACCACCTAATAAGGGCTTCAGATTAGAAAATCAGCAATTAGAGTGCATAAATTCTTTGACAAGGGAACTATGGGGTGTTAAGAAACACATAGCAGGATATCAGAAAAAACTTCAGAGAAGAAATGATGTATTAATCAAGAACCTGAAACAAGTAGGTGAGAGTTAAGCAAAAAGGGATGAGACAAAGATATGTATCCTGGAAAGATCATGCTGACTAGAGCGTGGAAAATACCGAACCTGGGAAACAAATTAAACAAGCATTAAAGGTCACCTAATCTAGAGTAGTGGTAATGAGAACAGAGAGAAGAAGACAAATTTGAGAGATATTTAAAAAGTAGAATCAATTCCATACATAAGATTCTATTTTTACTAGTTATTCATCACCCATGTTTTTCGTCTCTACTAGATTTTATGCTTAAAGAAAAGATTCACGTCTAATATATCTTTGAACTACCCACATATCTTAGAGGTTGCCTTGTGTCTAGTTGGTAATCACTGTAACCAAAATGTCAGCTGCCTCCTCACCATGGGTGCCTGTTTTGACTGTCTGGTGGCCAGAACATGAAACTTCTTAAGAAGTCCTGTGACACTATTAATTTTGAGATCTTTTTTAGAATGTACTGAAGATTGACGGGATCATCTGGAGGGTTGCAATGCATGGCGGACAGCATTCCTGCCTCATCTTTTCTCAGTGCACTTTATTTGTGCTAGATTATCCCATCCCCCACCCATTCAGCATGCACTGCTCTTCCAGATCCACCCTAAGACTGCTCACATTTTTCTTCTATCCATGTAGAGCAGTTTAGCTCAGTGATTTAACACAAAAACCTTGCAAGTCTAAAGTCGTTAGGGCTCTTAGCACAACAAAGATCCCCCTAGTTAACAGTTACAACAACTGTTGTGGATGTTAATGATAACAACCATAACAAAAATCCTAACCACAACTACTTGTTGAATAAAAAGTCTAGGAAGATAAATTAATGCTGTCTTCCCTTTTCCCTCCTACTTTGATCTTCCTAGTTCACTGGTTCAATAGGGTTATTCCTGAGTTTTTAAGAGAATCTCCTTAGGTTAGGTATAATCATTTTCCTTTGGTTGTACAGACAGTAGAATTCACTGGATCAAAACAGACCTTTTGCTTATACCACGTGTGAATTCCCACCCTCAGTGAGAGACAAAATAATAATGGACTATAAAACCCCACATGTCTAATCCAACCTTAAAGCAAGCAGTCCCAACATAAGATTTTTTTTTTTTTTT
>NW_007729945.1:132533-143356 GCF_000696425.1 Galeopterus variegatus | reverse complement strand
TTTTTTTTTTTTTTTGATGGCTGGCCTGTACAGGGGATCTGAACCCTTGACCTTGGTGTTCTCAGCACCATGCTCTCCCAATTGACCTAACCAGCCAGCCCCAAGATTTCATTTGGAAAATAAGATTACGAAGGTGTCTTCGTCCATTTTCTACTGCTATAACAGAATACCCGAGACTGGGTAATTTATAACCAATAGAAGTTTATTTGGCTCACAGTTCTGGAGTCCAAGATCGAGGGGCCGCATCTGGTGAGGGCCTTCTTGCTGCCTCACAACATGGTGAAAGGGCACACGAGCACACGGGACAGAGAGAGAAGTGGGGGGCAAACTTCATCCTTTTATCAGGAGCCCACTCCCATGATAACTAATCCACTCCCAGAATAATGGGATTAATCCAATTGTCAGGCCAGAGCCCTTGTGCCCTAATCACCTCTTAAAGGTCCCACCTCTCAACACTGTTACAATGGCAATTAAGTTTCAATATGAGTTTCGGAGGGACATTCACACCACAGCAGAAGGGAAGCTCCTACACAACTGTTTCCTTTTCCTTTCCTGTGTGTTGCTGAAAGATGCAACACAGCAGATCAATTAGCTTCCTCCCTTGTGGATGTGAAAACTGGGTTCAGAGCCTGAAATGACTTTCTGAAGACATACAACTACTTTGTGGAGGGGCTAGCACTAGAATGAGGTTCTATACTTGCTTTTTGTTTTGTTCTGCTCATTTCCCTTTCTCATTGTATGCTAATATGTGTCAACAGATCCCTGTACCAGTCTTGGACATGTTACCCTGGAGTCCTCAGCTCTCAGTTGTACCTCAGTGTTCTTTCCCACTCCTGCTCACTTACCACTTCTGCACTAGAACACACTAACCCATTTCACCAGGCTGGTCAGTGAACACCCCCAGGTCCTGGGTGACTCAGATTCCTGCATCCTCACCCCCTCTGAGGTCTTTCTCTAGGGCTAGGGGCTGGGGAACCCCAAGTGCCTTCTTTGTGATCAGCCTGGCCTTGAGCCCTGACCCATGTGGCAGCGCCAAAAATGCTATGGGCGTGGTCTGTTGCCTAATCCCCGAGCACGAAGCTGCCCTCCAAATGAACCTGGACTCTGCTTGCACCTGGAGAGGAAAGAAGGTGGAAAGAGAGAAAAACATGGGGACACAGGCAGGGGAGCAGGTACTTTGGGGCCCTTGTCCAAGAGAGTTCCTGTGCACTCCTCCCACTCTGAGGAGATGCTGGACACCGCCTCTCTCTGACAGGGACGCTGAGGAGGAAGATGGGGAACCCCAAGTGCCTTCTTTGTGATCAGCCTGGCCTTGAGCCCTGACCCATGTGGCAGCGCCAAAAATGCTATGGGCGTGGTCTGTTGCCTAATCCCCGAGCACGAAGCTGCCCTCCAAATGAACCTGGACTCTGCTTGCACCTGGAGAGGAAAGAAGGTGGAAAGAGAGAAAAACATGGGGACACAGGCAGGGGAGCAGGTACTTTGGGGCCCTTGTCCAAGAGAGTTCCTGTGAACTCCTCCCACTCTGAGGAGATGCTGGACACCGCCTCTCTCTGACAGGGACGCTGAGGAGGAAGATACACGTGGTCTTGGGGAAAGGGCAGAGCATCGAGAAGGGAGGGAGCAAGAAGAGGCAGATCCACACAGCCTGACAGCGGATCAATGGTATCCAGGGGCTGGGCGAGAGGAACGGGGAGTGACTGCTCATGAGCACAAGATTCTTTTTGGGGTGGTGACAATGTTCTACAACTGACTGTGATGATGGCTGTATGCCTCTGTAAGTATACTGAGAATCATTCAATGGTACACTTTAAATGGGTGAACTGTATGGTACGTGAACTGTATCTCAATAAACTGTATCTCAATATTGAAAAAAAAAAAAGCAGTAGATGAGCGGCCCCACGTGGAGGAGGGGAGAAGACTGAGCCCGCAGAGGAGGTCCCTGCAGGGCTGTGGGTGCTTTTGGACGTGGCATTTGCTAACTCAGTTCTTAAAGAACTAAGGAGATAGGAAATGACGATAAACTGAAATAGCAGCTTTCCTGGGAAAGAGAGGTGAGGAAAACAAGTTTGTCCCTATTTGTGTGCAAGATAGTAGGCTGACAGCAGAAAAAATAAAATTCCCTTTCTACAAATAAAAGAGAGGTGAGGAAAACAAGTTTGTCCCTATTTGTGTGCAAGATAGTAGGCTGACAGCAGTTCCCTTTCTACAAATGTCACTTTTAATGCACCAACTTGGATTATGGAGTAAACAGCAGCCCTTTAAGTGGCTGCACATCTCCAGATGCTGAAAGAACTATTTAGAAAACCAGGCCTTGCCCATTCCATCCCACCATGCTGACTTCAGGTAACATCTGCAAGTCTCCGAGAGAAACATTGCTTTACTTCAGGAATGTGAGAAAGAGATTTCTACCCTAATATGTCTATTATGATTTTGAAGAAAAAAATCTG
Organism: Galeopterus variegatus; assembly: GCF_000696425.1. Taxonomy (NCBI): domain Eukaryota; kingdom Metazoa; phylum Chordata; class Mammalia; order Dermoptera; family Cynocephalidae; genus Galeopterus; species Galeopterus variegatus. The sequence continues at coordinate 140,906 of NW_007729945.1, read as the reverse complement.
TAATATATTCAAACCAAAAAATTCAAAATGTTAAATATATGCAGGTAATTATAATGTACACTGAACAAGCCTCCCATGAACAGAACCGGGTCCTGGTCTTGCTGATGTCTGTTCACTCCTGCACAAGATGACAGAAAAAGGTCTGTCCAGCCCCATTCAAACTACGAGAAGAACATCCACATAAAAGCTGGATGACAATCTTTTTGAACAAATGCTAGCAATAGTTACAAAAATCAACAATCCTAGATATATTTACGTTAGTACAGATTTGGGACAAGAGTTTTGTTTTGGGGGAAATAACAGAGAAGAAAAAAACCTTTGTTTTGTCGAACAAAAAATGCTGAGAAGGCTTAAAATCCTCATCCTAAAATAGCCCCTAAAAAAACTACTGAATCTTGTCCTGATAATTAAGTTTGTAGGCCTTTTCTTTTGTTTTTCCATTAAACAAAGCAATTTAACTTAATTGCAGACTGAGACAATCGTGGCAACTCCTTGTGAGGCATTAAAAAAAAAACAAAAACAAGCAGAACTCATCTCTATTCTGGACAAAAAAAAAAAAAAAAACTCATAAAAAAGACTATTATGGTTAAAAATTTCTTGAGATGAGCCAAGCACCTCTTAACCACCAGGCTCCCAGGTAGGAAGCCTCAGGTATTTGTTTTGGAAGAATATGATTTGATGTCCATGTCATCTTCTATTTTTTATTTTTTATTTTATCATTACACATATTCTTCTTACGGACACCACGACTGTCACCTTGACACTTGAGCATTGCTTTATTGCTTAGTAATCTAAGTTGATGGGAGACCCCCCAGAAGCTGAAATAGAATAGGGGCAGAGAGAAGAAAATACGAATAAGCCTCTTCTTCCATAGCTTCAAGTGCCTGTGTTTGCTTTGGCCACCTCGCAAGAAAGGCTGGACATGTACATTTCACTGAAGCGCTTCCCCACAGCTTCAGTATAAGGGTTTAATTACGGTTACTTCTAACTAGACACTATTGTAATTTTTCCCTATGGCTAACTTAGACCTTTACTTCTGGCAGGAAAGAGACATAAACAAACCAGTGAGGAATGAGATATGTGTATGGTTTTGATTACAAAACTGAAGAATAATGGCTTTGAAGGATTAGAGCTGGACTCCCTAGCTGCCTTAAACATCTTTAAACTGACAGTATAGATCTTGATCTCCTATCTACCTCTTGATCTATATCTCTTATAAAGAGATCTTGGTTAGGACAGAAACACCTTAAGTGTGTGGCACTATAGGTGCTCCAAGACCCCTCATGAGCTCTGTCACACTGTCCTAGCTCTGCACATGGCTGTCTTGCCACTATATTTTTGAGTTCCTAAAAAGATTAAAACTGCATTTTATTCCATCAGTTATCAGTTCTTGTACGTAGTAGGCATTTACTCAAATGTTTATCGAATTGATCTTTTATAAAAGCTACTTAACTTTGTCTTAAAATAGCTGTTTTGACCAGGAAAAGATTAAAACTGCATTTTATTCCATCAGTTATCAGTTCTTGTACGTAGTAGGCATTTACTAAAATGTTTATCGAATTGATCTTTTATAAAAGCTACTTAACTTTGTCTTAAAATAGCTGTTTTGACCAGGATAGTTTCTGATTCAATCTGGTAAGGAGCCAGAACTAAAAGGAGGACAGGGTTACTTCCTGACTAGTGTGCTTCTGCTTTCTCACTCCTCTGGTTCTGTTTCCTCTCCTTGAATCACAGAGCAAATGGCACATGGGGTTTCTAGTGTACTGCTTGGACTCCAGTCTAACCAGCCATGAGGACAGCACTTAACCACCACTTGCTCTACCTTCTTCTTCTGTGACTAATGGGTGAAGACAAAAGGCATCAAATGCTTGGGAGAAGGAAGGGGACAGCTCAAGAGCTGACAACTGCTGTCTGATCATACACATGATATGTGATATTAGGACCACAGTATTTGTTAGCTTAGGTAGATGGAAGCATCAAGACAGTTCATTGAATATCACATCTCCAAAAACTCACTAATAAATTTGGATCATTATTTTTATCCAAGTTGAAGTATGCTTGGAATGTCCCATACCCACCCTCAAAAAAGCAGACACATTATTAGAGTTAAATTCCTTAAGAACTATGGGTATGAAGAGCTTCCCTCTCTGTTCAATCAGCCAAATCGTATTATTTTCTTGAGGAAGCTGCAGTATGCTGAAGGGCAGAACAGACTTCAGGAACACAGAATAAGAACCTACAAATACTGGCTTGAGACAGCTTTCTGTCCTTGGCAGTGACACCCAGAGTGTTTTATGAGATGGCATGAGTATCTGAGACACTAGCCTTAAGAGGTTAAGAATATAGATGACCTAACACCCAAAGCTCCTTTTAGTAGCCTTAAAGAGCTATCATTTAAAAATGTCTCTCAATCCTTCCTAAACCTTTTATTTTGAGTCTGCATCATCTCTCAAGGTAGTAAGTTCCACAGCCACACTACCAACTTTGTAAAGAAGTGCTGCCTTTGTATAAAAGCTGCCCCTCCTAAATTTCAAAGGAAAAAACATATTCCTTTGATAACATATGTCCTCCCAGTCATGTACTCTAGGATTTGGCCAGTTGGTTCTAGTTCTGGCTATATCTTTCATTAGAAAATGTTCAGAGGAAGAATTCCTTAAAAAAAAAAAAAAAAAAAAAAAAAAAAAAAATACACAAAGACAACCAGCCCCTTGAGAAATAAAGACATCATATACAATGCCCTTCTTAGAACAGCCTTGGTCATAATGGTGGCCATATGGACAGCCACAGCAATCCTATTTAAGCAGCTATTTTAATTTTAAGTTGCACTGGCTCAGGAGAAAAGTTTTTAAACAGCAAAGATCTGTTATATCCCAGGCTACACTTCAAGTTGTATTTAAAAACTCTAGAATACCCTCACTTAACATCAGACATTCATCTTTTATCTACTTTAAAAAATAACCTTTGCTTAAAAGAAATACTCCTATAAATCAGAACTAGGTTATCTTTTACTTAAAGAAACCTCGAAGAGGGGTATTTACATGCCACACAATCTAGAGACATAAAAACACTGTTTACTGACGAACCTTTTGTGATATCGGAGATTAAAAGACATCAAGTGGAGAAACTACTATGGTTGATTCTTATTCTAAAGAGTAAAGTCACAAAAAAAACCCCAATGACTTAGAATAAAAACATATAGCTCCTCTCCAAATTTAGACTCCCCAAAAGTAGAGTATGAAGTTTACACGTGTTGTCATGTTGCAGACAGGGGACCAGGCTGCTAAGCACAGTGCTCTGTGAAAATCAAGTGTTACGTGATTGTTTAAAAAACTTTAGTTGCCATTTTTTGCCTTTCTATCTAAGGAAAACACAGAACTATTAAATAATCATACATGACAGCTAAACTTAGCTCAATAATTTTCCATAAAGGAAAATGCTCAAAAACAGTTAACAGGTCCAAGTAGAAGGTAATGAACATGATTGGAACATTCTTTCGTCATACGGGAAAATAGTAAAAAGGGGAATATGCTGCATAATTATGTAATCAAATACATAAGAATATAATTTAATTATATGCTTCCTACAAGTGGTATTTATAATGCTGTTTCCACTATTAGTCTGCATTACGTGCGAGTGATGGGCACTGTCGGGGAACATACAGATAAATACATCACAATATGAGTTTCACTCAGGTTTACTAGATGGAAAAGAACTGCACAGGACAGGCATTCCTTAATTTAAACTCAGAGGGATGCCCATAAAGAGACTGCAACATTAAGAAATTTGTGAGACACTAAGGAGGAAGGAGGGCTTCACTTTTACTGCCTCACCTTCAGTCATCAAAGAAAAAACAACTTAGAAGACAACTGACGAGAGAAACACGTAGGGGGGCCTGGACCCCAAGGAAACGATGCAGCAGGATGTAGTGGGCTTATGCTCAAGCCGGAAGCTGACAGACACTGGGAAAAGGAGGCTGGTAGTAAACACTGATTTGATGACAGGCGTTTCATCTTTACAACCACCCCCAAGAGAGGATCACTGTCCCACCTGTCCCCTTTCTGAACTAATGAAGAAAACAGAGCTGACAGTGATGCGCTCTTCTGAGGTTACAAAGGTAGGCAGATTCAGATGAGAGCCTGGGAATGTCTCCAAGGTCCTGTGTTCATTACTATTCTGAGCTGACTTCAGGATCCTGACTGGTTAGTGAAGTAGAAGCCAACTTTAAACATGTATAACTTGTTTGGGATTTGAGAAAAATCACAAACATCTTGGGGAATGCCTTTCTGATCCCTGCATTTAACTCAACCCACAGTAAAATCTACGTGGGCCAACACTGAGGGCTCAAATAACCCTGCCGCCACAGGAGGCTGAGACACGGAACACTGCTCTCCTTGACTCCCCGATGTTTATCAGTGCAAGAGACGTATAACCTTTCCAACCTTCCAACCTAATGCTGGTTCATACATCTCACATTATAAAAACATTGACCATGATAAAAAGTTTTAGAATAAGCCATTTCTCCTTGTGACTTTGGAGGTGAAACTGAATAGACCTCTTTCAGACAAGAGCTTTCGTCTCTGAAGATATATTCCTGTGTAAGACATCTCGACAAAGAGTTAACATGATGCATGTTCTCCAGATTTGCCAGATGATATACCTCCATATCCCTGTATTCTTTTCACTGTTCTGTATTCTTTTCATAGACTTGCTTCTTCTAGTTAAGATATCTTGCAGGTACTCTGGCTGCTTCAACCCCTCTCAGATTCTTTTCATTTCTCTACACCTTTGTGGTGGGTAGTGTGATGGGCCATCCAGGTCACCAGTTGAGAATGGAGGACCTGTGCCCCCATCTGTGGGGAGTGAGGCTGGAAGACGGCCCTCACCTATTAGTATTCCTTGGGGATTGTCTCTGCTGAAAGAAATTGTTTTGTCAAGGTTATGCCTCCTTCCAGGGCTAGCCTGCATCCAAAAGCCAATCACCAAGTGGGTAGGAAGGCCCCACCCTTGACCCAGTGTGGGACAACTGAAGGTCTATCCTAGCTCAGAGCTCCTGGAGGCACAGCCAAGGCCTTCACTGGGTCTACATCCCAAGCTCAACTTCTCTCTCTGCCAATCCTGCTTCCTCTTCCTTCTACAGATGTCAATCCTGGCAACACTACAGATGTCAACACTCCCAATATACCTCCTGCACTCTAACCTCCAACTAGAATCTGCTGCCTGGGGATGCAAATCTGCAACAACCTATTCTGTCTTAATAGGTCACAGTCACTAGGATGTAAGCTCCACTGTCATGTCCTTAACTCCTAGAACAGTGCTTCAATATTTGAGCAAACGTATAAATTACACACACACAAAAAAAGAGATAGAAGGTTAATATAGAACTGTTAGTTAATTCTACTCCTCAATGGACAAGTCTGTAGAGGTCAGTCAAGTCCTGTTTGTCCTTGGAGTACATGAGTTGAGCAGCCACACATCATTTGGTGAAAGTAGGCATTAGGTGGTTAATATGAAAAATGGAAATTATGTGATTAGAATGGAGATACCAAAGTACTTCAAAAAGTTCATGGACAGATTCATATTATCTTTTATCTCTATTTATCCATGAACTTTCTGAAGTACCCTCCTACAAATGTAGCAACCACCCTTCCTAGATTCAAAGCATTTAACATGCCTGGTATCATGGTCTCTCCCACGAGAAGAATAGTGGGTATTACGTCAGTTCTCTATCAAAAGAGACGATGGTACAAAGACGTTAAGAGTTATGCTCCAAGTTCAACAAGAAAATAAATGTGAAAGGCAAGAAAGTAATTTAAATATCCTGACTCCTAATTCCATACCCATGTACTTAGATACCAAGGTCATCTGTTAAACATGTAGAAGGTAGTCTTTTAGATTATTGTACCTAAGTGGGCCACACAAAGTTTTAGAAATACCCTTCTACATCAGAGCATGACTGCTTCCTAACTACGCTTTGGGGAACATAATCCACTAATTAGTGGAATATTAATCCGTATGTCGTTTCTGCATATTCTTTTAATATATTCTTTATATTACTTCTAAAAATTGAAAAATTAGTCCCAAACAATCCATTTTAAAGTATTTATAGGCTATCAGATATTCTGAGACTAATTAGTTATATATTTTCCTTTTGGTAAATCAATCAAATAATATCTATTACATACCACCATGATGGTTTAAAAAGAAGAAAAAATGCAAGCAGGAACCTATAAAATCCCATCATTACTATTAACTACCCCCATACCAGTATATCTCTCTTAGCTTCAGTGTAACTGGGGCTAATTTAGGGCTCAGGGTAACTGAAGGCAACTGGTACTCCCAGTAGAAGAAGATGGACTGAGATGAGCTAGAGACCGTTAAGTGAAGTCCAAGGGTCAATTCTCTCCTGCGCTTCCCTCTATGCATATAAAGGTCTCTCCCTCCTGAAAGATGAATACGAATACTCTTGGGGAAAAATGTACAAAAATATCATCTCTTAACTTTAAAACAAAAGACTCTTTGTAAAACTCCCAAAACTGATTGATGCTGTGTAAGAGTCTGGATTCTGAGAAAAAGGACGACAAAAGCATTTTCATTTGCAAAGGAGTTAAAAATCTGTTTTAAAGGGACTTGTTTTTATCCTGTGAGATGTTTTCTTCCAGTCACTTGAACTGAAAGGCAGAAGGGCTTTTGCCTGGGTTTGTTACTGCCTTAGGCACAATCCTTTTTGGGTCTAAGCAGACATCAGTTACTGGCTCTAGCTAGAGATTTGCTCCATTGCTATGGGTAATACTCTGTATTTGTGCAAAATTTAAGATGATTTAAAATAAAATGCCATTTCACAAAGAAGTTTTCCAAAACATCAAGCTAGTTTACCTAAAAGGATTTTTAAAGATATTCCTTAAAGGGGAGAGAGGCTGGGGCAAAATCAACCAACCAGAGCTCGGAAAAGCATTAAAGAAAACCATCACTCACCAAAGTGAAACTTCTGGACCGAGAACTGCTACTCCGACTCTCCAAACTCCCACCTCTGCTCAGGTCACTGTGCCTGCAGCTAGGTGACATGTCAGAGTCCATCTCCGAAGAGTCTGATTTCTGGTGGTTTATAGGCATCCCCACAGAAACTTCCGTTCTGGTTTATCACAGGAAGTGGAGCAGGAGCTAGTATCCCATTCTGAGGTAGTGGATTACTTCTAGAGAAGTCAAGCACAAAGCGACAATGGTTAGTAAGCCTACATAGTAAAATGCCTTATTCCTCAAAAACGAAAGGCTTGACATGAATTAGATTCATCTAGATTCACAGATTCGACCATTAGGATGAAAGTAATTAGGTAACCCTAAGTCAACTTGTTTGGGGATGCTGGTTTCCATCTCTCCTTTATATCATTACTCATGTGGAAGACATTTTTTTTTCTTGGCAGCTGGCTGGTACAGGTATCCAAACCCGTGAGCTCGGTATTATCAGGACTACACTCTGCCAAGTAGAAAGTTGTAATTTTTTTTTGTCTTTTTTCGTGACCGGCAACGGATCACAACCCTCAGTGTTGCGCCCGTACCGGACCGGGACCGGCAACGGGATTGCAACCCTCGGTGTTGCCCCCGCACCTCGCTCAGCCAGTGAGCGGCCGGTCTGTATGTGGGATCCGAACCCTCGGAGGCAGCACTGCCGCGCTTCCCAAGAGGCGCACTGTAGCAGTGCGTCACCGGGCCGGCCCCAGAAAGTTGTAATTTTTAAGGAAAGATAAATGTACTAAAAATTACTTTGCTGCTGGAAATTTGATAGAATAATGTTTTGCCACCTTCTTTTGCACTAAAAGTCTGTACTTTCATGTTCCTTCACCCTCAGGCACAGGATTTCTCTGTCTTTTCTGCCTCAGATACCACAAAATTGTGGTTCCTTTTCCAGCTCCATTATAGTTCAAAGTTGAGGTGAGGTTACAAGAGCTGATAAGTTATCAATGGAAGCCTGGCTGATGTCTCTAAGACTGGAGACTCTTGGGCTGGCCCGGTGGCGCACTGCTACAGTGCGCCGCTTGGGAGCGCGGCGGTGCTCCCACCGAGGGTTCGGATCCCACATACAGACCGGCCGCTCACTGGCTGAGCGAGGTGCAGGTGCAACACCGAGGGTTGCGATCCCGTTGCCGGTCACGACAAAAAGGAAAAAAAAAAAAAAAAAAAAGACTGGAGACTCTTTGAAAGACTGGAGGCTATTGAAATGTCTATGTAAAAAATAAAGTACCCTAAGTTAATACTATTTTTATTCCTAGGAACAAAGACATCAAAAGTGTCCCCTGTTAGGCCGGCCCGGTGGCGCACTGCGCTAGTGCGCCGCTTGGGAGCGCGGCGGTGCTCCCACCGAGGGTTCGGGTCCCCCAT
>NW_007729945.1:130962-131649 GCF_000696425.1 Galeopterus variegatus | reverse complement strand
GGATCCCACATACAGACCGGCCGCTCACTGGCTGAGCAAGGCGCGGGGGCAACACCGAGGGTTGCGATCCCGTTGCCGGTCCTCGGTCCGGTACGGGGGCAACACTGAGGGTTGCAATCCGTTGCCGGACACGGAAAAAGACAAAAGACCAAAAAAAAAAAAGTGTCCCCTGTTAGCCCCTTAGTTTTTATACAGTCCTCTGACCCTTTCAGCAGGAAATTCAGGCCAGACCCTGAACAGACAATGGATTTCAACAAAACTTTCTGGAAGACCACTGAAGACTAATAGGAATAAGCCTCTGTTTATTAACATTTAATAGAGACATGACCATTTGTGGAGAAAGTCCAATCAGTATTGAACACCTTCGGGGGGTCTCTGCCATTTAAAACTTCAAACGTTATTGTGAAAACCTTCTTAGAGAAATCCTGCAGACATCTCTGTAAAACAGATTTAAAAAGAAACTATTTCTGCACCCCATTTCTCTTCACTTTTCAGGTGAATCAGCACAGGTCAAATGGCAATTTAATAGTAAGGCTAGTAATTGTTTCTTTTGCTGTGCAGAAGCTTTTTAGTTTGATATAATCCCATTTGTTAATTTTTCCTTTGGTTGCCCATGCTTTTGGGGTTGTATTCATGAAGTCTGTGCCAGTCCTACTTCCTGAAATGTTTCTCCTATGTTTTCTTTAA
>NW_007729945.1:118660-130433 GCF_000696425.1 Galeopterus variegatus | reverse complement strand
ATAAAAAGGAATGAAATACTGACATTTGCGAAAACATGGATGGACCTAGAGAGAATTATATTAAGTGAAACGAGTCAGGCACAGAAAGAGAAATATCACGTTCTCACTTATTTGTGGGAGCTAAAAATAAATACATACATACATACACAAATAAACTTGGGGGGGGAACGACACAACAATTAAAATTCCTTGAAGTTGATACAACAAGTGAACAGATATGAGGTTGTTGGGAGGGAGGGGGGAGATGGAGGAGGGAGGAGGGAGGGAGGTTTCGGTAATTGGCCACAATAATCAACCACATTGTATATTGACAAAATAAAATAAAATTAAAAAAAAAAAAGAGTAAGGGTAGGGAACCGGAAGATTCTGTGCATATATACTTTTTATAAGTTGCCATTATTACAAATAATAAAAAATGACTTAAGAAAATGTTAAAAATTTTAAAATTTGGGCTGGCCCGGTGGCGCACTGCGCTAGTGCGCCGCTTGAGAAGTGCGGCAGCGCTCCCGCCGAGGGTTCGGATCCCACATACAGACCGGTTCCCGCTCACTGGCTGAGCGAGGCGCGGGGGCAACACCGAGGGTTGCGATCCCGTTGCCGGTCCCGGTCCGGTACGGGGGCAACACTGAGGGTTGCGATCCGTTGCCGGACACGGAAAAAAGACAAAAAAAAAAAAAAAAAATTTTTAAATTCATTTAGTAACACGAATGCCTAAACAATACATAGGTTTTATGTAAACTGTCTAAATAACTAATAATATGCAAATTTAGAAGTTCAGAGATGTCTATGGTAAAACTCTCTAGTGTACTCAGTCTAATAAATTAAGTGCGTATCGTGAATCTAGCACGAACACACACAGTATGGACACACTAAGTGTGCTGATGACTGGCTGGTGACACAGCCAGGCAAAGGCAGGTGCAGGCATTACAGCTATATCCCTGGGACCCAGACAGAGCTGGAGCCAGGGTGAGGTGAGACAGGCTATGCAGAGAAGACAGGATAATTCTTAGGTTCTTCCTGATCTGCAGATTAACTGACTTGGCTCTAATTCATCCCTGAACTAAGTGAATCACTGATCCAAGGAAGGGAGGGTGCTGTGGGGCACTGAGTCTCCTCCCCACATCAGATGAAAGACAGGAAGTGACAGAACAATCCACCCCACACAAGGAAGGAGCCCCGTGGAGCCACCCGTCTGTGGGGCAGGGGTTGGCATTTGCTGCAGGTCTGGTTGGTGAGAGCAGCACTTGAGGCCCTCAGTGTGGTGGGAGGGTGTTAGTTTTCCACACCATTCGAGAGCACAACTTTTCTTGTGTGACTGTAATTTTAAAAGATGTAAAACTGCAATATTTAGGCTTTTGTAAAGTATTCTCTTGAAAGAATATGAGGAAGGTAACCATAATTTTCCAGGAGTCAATAGTTGCGGGAGAGAAAGTGAAAACCTTGGTTCAATATCCATCACAGGCTCAAGATGTCAATCTTCTTTGACCTCCCAAGGACTTGAGAATTAGGGGCTCCCTAGTCCTAGTTCCCCAAAAACTAAAAATATAGTCCCCCATGGGAGGATTCTGCAGGGGAGGGGCCGGCCCTGGAAAGGGAATAGCATTTGGTAAGGAAGCGTGGCACAAGCAGTGGACAGGCTGATAGTGCTGACCACAACGACGAGTCTATGAAGGTTACTAACACTTTAAGATATTTATTCTCCTGTCCAATAAAGGGCTCACATTCGGGTTTGCAAACAGTGCACAATATAAAAAGTAAGACTAGGTCAGATTAACATAGCCCCATGGATGAAGAAACTGACTTCTATTGGTGGTAGAACAAGCCTCACTAAGAAATCATGACAAGGCTAATACTACAAGAGCAGAAATAGGAGCCACGTGTGCTCATTTTCTGCTTATTCTTTCATACTTTCTGTGTTTATTTCTCATTATTTACGAGTAACACCCTTTTTTGATAAAGTCTAGTTTATCAGTTGAGCAGGGAGAATAACGACAAGGTCACAACTGGTCAAGTCTGAGTAAATTGGTGTCTCCCCAGCATGGTTAGGCTAGAGGACAGCAGCCATCGACTGAAGGTCCTGGGCGATCTGATGGGTGGTGGTCGTGGGGCAAGTGAACCCCCTGAAGTGAGTGCCTGGTCAAGTCTGAGTAAATTGGTGTCTCCCCAGCATGGTTAGGCTAGAGGACAGCAGCCATTGACTGAAGGTCCTGGGCGATCTGATGGGTGGTGGTCGTGGGGCAAGTGAACCCCCTGAAGTGAGTGTACTGGAGCCAAGAGAGAAAGGCAGCTCCTTTTCTTCCTCTTCCCCTATACATTGGAGAAAAACCTAGAATGACTGGATGCACAAAGACCTAGAATGCAAAAAGCCCTCCTTTCACCATCAGCCCACCCCATCTCAGTACCAAATAGCCACAGTCAGGTAGAAAGCAGCCCAAGCAACTAGGTCTTCCCATCAGGCACCTGAAAAGCTCTGGTTTTCCCAAACTCCAAATCTGAATTATGCTAGTCCAACACCCATCCACAGGTACAGGGGATTGCAGGCTTGTCACACAAATGAAGCTCTGGGGACATTTTTGACTCTTCCCTCTTCCTGTCACTCACAATCAACCAGCTGCCAAGCCCTGCAGATTATTCCATGGCAATGTCAGTTGTGTCCACTTCCTTTCCGTCCCAATCCCAGCTCGGAACCACTGGAGCACATACCCACATCACTGCCACAGCAATCTACCTGCTCTCTTTGCCGTCCAGTTCTTCTCTGCACTCTGGCTGTATTCTTCTGCTGGACCAATCCTGAACACCACTGTGATGCCACCACTCTCCTAAAAACAATCAACCTTAACCCACTCCCATTAGGTTTTGGGATCAGAATTTTATCCTATCAATCAATACCTGCTTCAATCTGAACCCTATCTTCCTTCCTAGCCTAAGCATATTTGTTGATGTTTATTGTTTTCCTACTTCACACTGAGCAGATTCCAGGAAATCACTAGAGAAAGACAGATGAGTTAGTCATTGCTTCTGTAGAGGAACTCCATCTATGCACTGATTCTTAATCTAGGCAACATATCAGAAACTCTTTGAGACTCAGATCCAGAACTACTAAATATATTCATGGGGGTAAAGCCTGGGTATGTGTATTTTTTAAAAGTTCCACAAGTGAATCTGCCATATAGCACCAACTCTAACAGAAGGCTAATATGTAGGGCTGGCCAGTTAGCTCACTTGGTCAGAACGTGGTGTTGTAAAACCATGGCCAAGGGTTTGAATCCCTGTACCAGCCAGCAGCCAAAAAAGAAAAAAAAAAAAGTTAGACTGATGTTTAACTAAGTTCAGTGCCACCACAGGGAACACGGGAGTGCCACAGAAGGAGCGCCAGCACTTCCTGGGAGGGTTCAGAGACTTCACAGCAAAGGTGACAACTAAGCAAGCCCTGAGAGAGATTTAAGATTCAAGGAGGCTGCTAGTTAAACAAACTCCAGTGGGCATTCCAAACAGGGGAAGAAGAATATGCAAAGACAGGGATATGCACAGCCTGTTTGAAAAATGGCGAGTGATTATCAGAAAGCCCTGAATGAAGCTACAGCACAAGGTACAAAATGAGTTGGAAAAGGGAAGAGAGAGGTGCTAACAGAGGGATGTTGTAAGCTGGACCAGAGCACAAAAGAGGCTATAGATTGTGAACTTCACCCACAGCAGATGGGGAGCCGAGGAAGGTTTATACCCAGCAGAGTGACATGATCGCATTTTAGACTAGAAAGATCACTCTAGCAATGGTTTGAAGGGTGGACAGAACCAGGGGAAGAACTTAAGAGCAATTAGGATAACCTAATACCACACACTGTTTAAAAAAGAATCAGGTAGCTCAATGAGTCCCTGTGTGTGAAAAAAGCAAGGGAAAGAACAGAATTTAGTATACTTCTACTTTCACATGAAAACAAATAGGAACAAATATATGTGTATGCTTTCACGTGCAGAGAATCTCTCTGGAAGGATACACAAGAAAAATTATAACAATGGCTGTCTCTGGGGAGGGAGAAACGGCTGGATGGAAGACTAGGACGGACGGGAGATAAGCTTTTACTAAATGATCATTTAGATCTTTTGGATGCTGCACATACTAACTATTCAACAAATTATTTAAAGGTAATAAAGGCAGCTATCAAGTTATCCCATAAGTTCACATAAAAGATGATACAGGCTTAAAACCTGCTGTGGCTGTAAGGTAAGAATAGGAAAGACATGAGAGATTAGAGAGAAAGAATCTATGGAATTTTAGTGATGAAACTGTCAGGGGAAGAAAGCATTTCCAGAACGAAAGAGAGTTACAGGGCTGGCCGGCTAGCTCAGCTGGTTAGAGCATGGTGCCGATAACACCAAGGTCCAGGGTTGATTCCTATACCAGCCAGCTGCCAGAAGCAAAACAAAAGAATGAAAGAGCTGCTAACAGTGGCCACAGAAAGGTGAAACAGAATAGGGACTAAAAACTATCCACTGACTTCATCAACTATATATATAAATATAGATAGATAGATAAATATAAAGTTATATATATTTATATATATATATAGGTCATGAACTCAATGGATAGTTTTTAGTCCCTATTCTGTTTCACCTTTCTGTGGCCACTGTTAATATATATATATAGTTGATAGCTATATATACAGTTACATATATATATATAGTTTATGGATTCAGTGGATAGTTTTTAGTCCTTATTCAAATATATATAGTTGATGAACTCAGTTGTGTGTATATATACACACAACTATATATATGGTGTGTAGAGATATCTATATATATCTATATATATCTCTCTCTATATATATAACCTGACCTCATAAAAGGCAGGTTAGAAATCACCCTGCAGTGGGGTAAGAAGTGAACGGCAGTCTTGAAAGTAGATAGTGAGTTGTTTTCAAATTTGGGTTGTAACAGGCAAGAGAAAGATATACACACACACATACATACAGAGAGAGAGAGAGAGAGAGAGAGAGAAAGGACAACAAGGCTGAAGAAAGGTGTATTGGAGTCATTTTTTCATTTTGTTTTTAAGAACAGGAGAAAGCATGGTTACCAGAGGCTGGAAGGGAAGCGGGGAAGGAGGGGAGGAGAAGAGATGGATTAACAGGTACAAAGCTACGGGTAGATAGGAAAAATAAGTTCTGGAGTTCCAGGCTGACTAGAGCTCATATTACTATATTGTATATTTCTAAATAGCTAGAAAAGAGGATCTTGACTATAATCACCACAACGATAAATGTTTAGGGGATGGATATGCTATCTACCCTGAGTGAATCATCACACAGTATATGCATGTATTAAAAGAATACACTGTATCCCACAAATCAAATATGCACAGTTAAATTTAAAAAAAAAAATAATAAGAGAAGCTTGAGCTTATTAATTAGCTAGGTGGAAAGAGTAAGGGCAGAGAAGGTAAAAACCCCATAGAGGGCTGGCCAATTAGCTCACTTGGTTACAGTGTGGTGCTGATAATACCAAGATTAAGGGTTCGGATCCCCTTACTGGCCAGACGCCAAACAAAACAAAACAAAAAAAACCCATAGAGAAAACTTTCATTTATGGCAGTATGGTGGGACAGATAAAACTTTAGTCCATCCGCTGAAACTTTACTAAGTGCTGGATAAAATAGAAAACATCCTTGACTCCTCCCTCTTCCAGGGACTGGCAGAAGCAAACTCTATCATCATAAAAAATAACCCAGGTAATTTGGAAAAGGACCAAACAGAACTTTTTAAAAGGAAAAATTTAATAACGATTTAAAAATTCAATGGATGGGGTAAACACAAGATAAAATTTAGCTGAGGAGAGAATGAAAGAAGGAAAACAGATCTGAAAAAAATCGATTATTTGTCCAGAAGTCAGCACAGAGAGATATGAAAAACTGTGAAAGGTTAAGAGACACAGCACAGAGGGAAAAGATTTATGTTTGACGGGAGTTCCCAAGGAGAGGGGAGATGACAAGGCAGTAGTAATGAATGTTTAAAGAGATAATGGCTGATGGTTTGTCAGAATCAGTGAAACATAACTATATGGGACATTTTCAGTTTGATAGCTTTCCCACCCCCTACCCCAGATCCATTCCTGATCTTTTTCCCCTTTCTCTCCTGCCTCAGGAAGCAGGAACACAACAAACAAGCACCTTTGCCTTCTGTTTGAGTTCAGCCAGTGGGCAATGGGAGACCCTGGCAAGAGAGGAAGGCCTCAGCTCCTGTCCAGTGCTGGCTCCCTGTCTGGCAGCCCCCTGAATGTGGTTTGTCTTTCTACCCAGGAACACAGCCTCCAGCAAACACTCTCACACAGCTCCCCTCCAGGTTCTCCCAACTGTTCCTGGCAAGAGAGGAAGGCCTCAGCTCCTGTCCAGTGCTGGCTCCCTGTCTGGCAGCCCCCTGCAGGTGGTTTGTCTTTCTACCCAGGAGCACAGCCTCCAGCAAACACTCTCACACAGCTCCCCTCCAGGTTCTCCCAACTGTTCCCTCGCTTGCACCTTTGGGCCTGAGGTGCTAACAACTATTGAATGTTGCTCTCCCTAAACCCCACCTGTATTTTGTAAACCATCTATTAAACTTTCCTATATCACTCATTTTGAGTGTGCCATCCATATCCTGCTGACTAATAAAGACATCAGTTCACAGATTGAGAATTCCAAAATTTCCCAAACATAATAAAACTTCAAAATGTTCAATTAGACACTTAAAATGAAATTATAGAACACCAAAAACAAGAAGAAAATTTTATGAGCAGCCACAAATCTTAAAAGCAGCCACAAAGCATCAGTTAAAAGACTGTGGGAAACAGGTACTCTGAGACACTGCTGGTGATACTACAAACTTGTCTAACCCCTCTGGAGGGCAATTGGATAATATCTATCAAAATGAAAAATATATATACTCATGCATCTAGCAATTCCACTTGGGGAAGATTTATCCCACAGATAAATTGCACATGTACAAAGCGATATAAGTATACAGTTACTCATTGAAGGATTGTTTGCAACAACGAAAAACTGAAAATAACCTAAGTGTCTATCATAAGGAACTGATTAAATAAAGTAGGGTATACCTATGCCATTAAATATTAATCAGTTGTAAAAAGAATGAGGAAGCTCTCTATGTACTGATGAGTAAAGATGCCCAAGTATATTACTAAGCAAAAAATACAAAGTCTAGGACCATATATAAAATATTACTCTTTGTATAAAAAATGAGGGATTATAAAATAACAATGTGGGGCTGGCCAATTACACCGGTTTGTTAAAGCGTGGTGTTATAACACCAAGGTCAAAGGTTTGGATCCCTGTACTGGCCAGCTGCCAAAATAAATAAATAAATAAAATAAAATATAAATAACAAAATTGCCATTAAAAATAACAATAAAATAAGTAAGAATGTGTACTTACTGTTACATGCATAGAAACCATGGAAAGACATACAAGTTAAGAACAACTGTTACATGTCAGGGGTGTATGTGAATAGAGGATAAGAGTTAAATGAAGAGTTTTTAGAAATAGAAATACTTTCTCTTTTTTAACCATATGAATGTACTACCTGTTTAAAAACTTACATAAGATGTTACAAAAAACACTCAAAGAAAAGACAGATCATTTTCAAAGGAGTGATAGTTATAATGACTTCTTGTAACTGTGGCAATGTAAACCAAACAGTTGAATACCTTGCTTCAATGTTCTGGGAAAAGAACTATCAACCTGTTTGTACTCTAAAGATATTTTTTCAAAAACAAGAGCAGAACAGTGTGGAAAATGCAAATTTCTAGAAGTTTCTAGAAGTTCTGTTTCATCTGAAACCAAGATAGGTAGAAAATGTATGTACATAAAATTGCTAAGGGCTATCTATACCTGCTGAAAAGCTGTACCACAGATTAAAAAATATGATAGCAGAAAACGAACACATGAAAAGATATTATAGATTTTCATGTTCATATGAAGGGAAAATGAGGGAGTCTGCCACAAAAAGGCCCCTATTAAAAAATTATAAAGGCTATATTTCAGGAAGGAAAGATCCTAGATGGAACGTGTAAGAGGCAAGAAAGAATGATCAAAAAATGCAGTGAAAATATGAGTAAATCTAGACCAATACTGACTACATGAAACAGGAGTTCTGTTTTCTGGAATCAAAAAGGTAGAACTAAAATATACATCAGCACTCTCATATACATTGGGAAGGAGGTGATTTGAGTTTTGGAGGAAGGTAAAAATACTAATTAACTTTTTAATGTTATGAGCATTTATGTTAAAATTTCTAGGGAAACTCCTAAAAGAATAGAAATAGAGTATTTAACATCCAAAATAGAGGTGGGAATAAATGAAATTTTTTAAAAATCATTCCAAAAGAAGGCAAGGAGAAAAGAAAAAACCAGAATGGGACAAATAAAAAGTACAAATTAGGATAAAAACAAACCAAATTCTTGTGTAATTATAATAAGCTTAATGGAAAGTGATCCAGTTAAAAGTCAAAAATTGTCACATTGGCTTTTTCTTAGAATGCTCCTGGATACTGTTTCCATCAGACAGGGAAGGATAAACAATGACTGAAGTCAAAAGGACAGAATGAGATTTCCCAGCAAATACTAATTAAAAAGAAAGATGGAATCATTATGGTAATATCAGACAAAAGAGATTAAGAGAAAAGTGAATTACTAGAAATAAAGACAGTCACCTCAAAATGATAAAGGTTCAATTTGCCTTGCCATGTACTTAATAACTAGCCTCAAAGATACACAACACAAATTAACAAATCCACTATATAGGGGAGATTTTGGCATACATCTCTTGGCAACTGATAGATCAAGCAGAGAATACAGAAGACTTGAACTATTAAAAGTTTGATTTAATTAACATCTGCAACACACTATATGCAACAACATATCAGTATACATTCTTGCAAGCTCAAATAGAATACTTATGAACACTGGTGACATTTGGGGCCATAAAGTAAGTCTCAGCAAATTTCAAAAGACTGGTATCAAAAAATACATTCTTTTACTAAAATGCAATTAAATTATAAATCAATGGCCTAAAGATAACTAGAAGAACCCATGTGTGTAGTCATTAGGAATTTATACTTCTAAGTAACTCTCAGAAACAATACTGGAAATTTGAAAATATTTAGAACTAAATGATGATAAAATGCTACATATCAAAACCTGTGGGATGCAGCTAAAACATCACTTTTAAATGCCTGTGATATTAGAAAAGAAGGCTGAAATGTAATGAACCAAGCATTTAACTTAAGTTAGAAAAAAATGGAATGAACACAAAATAGACAAGAAAACAATATGAAATTAAATAAATAGAAAAACATACAAAATAGAAAAACAAACACTAGAACAAAACCAAAAGTTAGTGTTTTGAGAACACTAATAAAATTGACAAACTTTTGGCAGAACTAGCCAAGAAAAATAGACAAATGATATCAGAATGTAAGTGAGGACATAACTATAGGTGCCAGTGGTACTGAAAGAGGATATTATGAACAATTTTACGCCAGCAAAGTTGAAAACATAGATTAGATGGACAGATTCCTAGAAGAATATCTCATGAAAGCTTATTCAAAAAGAAAAAGAAAAAATGTGAACAGTCATATAACCCTTAAAGAAAATTAATCAGTAGATAAAAATCTTCCAATAATGAAAACAGTAGATCCAAAAAGTTCTGCTGGAGAAATCTACCAAACATTCAAGGAATAAATAACTCCAAGCGTACACAAACTTTTCCAGAGGAGAGAAAAAGAAACACCACCTGTCCGTCCCATTTTGAGGCTATAAAAACCATTGATACCAAAATACAGAGAATGTATGAGAAAGGAAAAATTACAAGCCAATTTCACTTAAGAACACAGATGTAAAAAGTCCTAAACAAAATTATTAGTAAACTGGGTCTAGAAAACAAATAATGACCAAGACGAGTTAATCCCAAGAATATAAGGTTGGCATAACAGTAATTTTCCAATATAATGTACCACATTAATAGATTAAAGGAGAAAAGCCGTACAATCATCTCAATAGATGACAAACAAGCATTTGATAAACTTATTATGAAGTTTTTAAAAAAACTTCACAATTTGAGAAGTTTTTAAACCCAATAAAAGACATATATTTTAAAAATAACAGCAAACATAATAATTGATGGAAAAACATTGAAACCATTCCCATTATCACGACTCCTATTCCACATTGTACTTTAAGTTCTAACACACACATGAAGCAAGAAAAAAAAAAGTATAAGGATTGGAAAGGAAGAAACAAAAATGTCATTATTCACAGATAATTACTGTCTTTGTAGAAAATTCTTAAGAATCTCATAAATTATTAGAATAAACAAGAATTTAACAAAGTTGCTGGATACAAATCAATATAAAAATCAATTTTTGGGCTGGCCCGGTGGCACACTGGAGAGTGCGCCACTTGGGAGCGCGGCGGCGCTCCCGCCGAGGGTTCGGATCCCATGTGGAGACCAGCTCCCGCTCACTGGCTGCGCGCGATGCGGGAGCAACACCGAGGGTTGCGATCCCGTTACCGGTCAGTAAAAAAAAAAGAAGACAAAAAAAAAAAAGGAAAAAAAAAATCAATTTTTGTATAAGAGGGTACTTCAAAAGGTTCATGGAAAGATTTGTATTGTCTTTCAATTATTTTTGCCACGAAACTGTTAAAGTATCCTTGTACTAGCCACAAGCAAGAACTACAAAAGATATAATTAAAAAGAACATAAAATATATCTGTACATATATATGACTCAGAAATAGATTTAACAAAAGATGTTCAAATTTTTATAGAAAAAAGTGAAATGTTATTGAAAGCCAATAAAGAACTAAATAAAGAGATAAAGTTATTATAAAGAGTTATTATAAAGCAATATTAAGACACAAGATACTGGTACTAGAATAGGCAAACAGACCAATGAAACAGGCTAGAAAGCCCATAAATTGTTTAATATAAATTGCAAATATTTTTTGTTAATTTGTAATTTTACCTGAAGACTTTTTTTTTTTATGAGTTGAATTTGTCAGTCTTTTTGTTTATGGCTCATGGGTTTTGCAAACTTAGAAAGGAGGCCTTTCCTATCTAAGAACCTTCCGTATTTTCAACTATTGTTTTTACAGTTTCACTTTTCATATTTAAATATCTGACCCAACTTGAATTTATGTTAGTGTAATGTATGAAGTAGAGACCTGTTCCACACCCCAAGCCAAGAAGGCTACCCAATTGCTCCAATGCCAAGTATTGAAAAATCCTTTTTTCCACTGTTTTGAAATACTAGTGTTATTTTATATTAAATGTTGACTTGTCTTTGATTCTCTTTTTGAATTTTCTATTTGGGCACATTATATTTACTATGAATTGATAGCTAGAATATATAAAAAAAACTCTTGTAAATCGGCAAGAAAAATGGGGAAAAAGACAGGATACATCAGAAAAAATAAAAAGAAGCAAGAAATATGATTAGACGATTCACAAAAGAGGAAACTAGGTGACTGAGAAGCATATGGCAGATGTTCAATTTCACCAGTAAATTAAAAAAGTACAAGCTAAAACTGCCATAAGATGTTATTTTAGGGCCGGCCCGGCGGCGCACTGCTATAGTGCGCCGCTTGGGAAGCGCGGTGGCGCTCCCGCCGAGGGTTCGGATCCCACATACAGACCGGCCGCTCACTGGCTGAGCGAGGGGCGGGGGCAACACCGAGGGTTGCGATCCCGTGGCCAGTCCCGGTCCGGTACGGGCGCGACACTGAGGGTT
>NW_007729945.1:109548-118642 GCF_000696425.1 Galeopterus variegatus | reverse complement strand
AAAAAAAAAAAAAAAAAAAAAAAGATGTTATTTTATACATACTGGGTTGATAAAAATTAGATAATTAAAAAATAACAAGTGTCAGCAAGAATGTGGGGAAACAGGAGCGTTAAACTAACGCACTTTACAGACACAGATGCATATGGCTGATCTAATAGAGAAGTGAGAGTAGTTGCTGTCCTACAGCGCATCTTCTTCCAAGTATTTCTACTTTCAAAAACTTTGTTAAAAATAAAACAAATATGCAGTACAACATTCACCAGTAAACTGCCAAGTGGTTAAACAACCTTTCTAACTGGCTGGTTAGCTCAGTTGGTTAGAGAGAGCATGGTGTTACAATACTAAGGTCAAGGTTAGGATCCCTGTACCAGCCAGCTGCAACCCCTCCCCCAAATAATAATAACAACCTTTCTAAAATCCTAGATAACTACCACAAGCTGTCAAGTTGGCAGAGTTTTTATTTTCCTAATCTATACTGCCAAGGAACCTATCTGTAAGAACATAGGCTTTAAAGTGTCTTTCTAAAATCTGGCCTGACCTTATCTCTTCAACCTTACTTTCCACAATGTGAACCATTTCAGCCAGTCCAGGTCTCCTTATGGTGCTGTTCAACTGTGAGCCCTTGCCCAGGTCTCCTTAAGGTGCTGCTCAACTGTGAGCCCTTTTTACCCACCCCCCACCCCCTCATTGCTCTCCTCCCAGTCTTCCAAGCCTAGCTCAAAAACTACCAAACCTCGTCAAACGTTTGTGATTCTATCCATCCACTGACCTCTCCACCCGGCTCCTTCTCTATATCTGTTCATAGCCCATCACTTGTTAACTATGTAATGCCATCTTTGTCACTCTGATACAAGTAATTACATCAGGTTTCTGTATGTAATTCTTTTCTCTCTCGGTTAAATTATAAACTCCTTGTAGGCAGAGCTCTTTTTTTTTTTTTTTAAATATAGCCATAGCACTTTGAATACTTGTCACAAGATACAAACTTAATCAATCAGTATTCATTACTTAACCAAAACTCCTATCTTAAAACTCTAAAACCATCTCATTTGTTAAAAAAAAAATTTAGAGCACTCTAAAAACAGAACTTTCATTGAAAAGAAAAGCTTAAACACTTAGGAGTAGTTTCAAATAACATTGTTGTGGTAACCCTCCTTTGTTTCTCTATCACACTTACAGGTCAAATCTTTCAAATTAGGAGAAATTAATCTCATTTAATTTGTGAATTTCAATCAAAGGCAAATGCAGAGCATGAGGTGAGTGACTTTAAACACAGCAATAGAGATGCTTAACACAGTTTCACAAATAATGATATATTAAAAGGTCGGCACCAATAAATACATTAAACACACTGAACTAATAATGCTTCCCAACATTAACATGTAAGAAATGCCAATATGAATGTGTATAACTATAGGTGTAATCCATGACCAAAATTAACCTCAAAAGTAGGCCTCCACACAAATAAACAGGTTGAAGTAAAATAAATATGTAGTAACTACTCTTTAACTTGAACTGTTCTCAATTAAATAAACCTGAAAAACAAAACAAAAAAACCTTGGAAAGAAAAGAATGCTTTCAAAAACATTCATTAAGCAAAGTAGGACGGTTATCCTAGCATAGAAGAGCAAAGAAAAATCCCCTTCAGGTGAAAACTGTTGTTGGGAGTGCTCACAGTGGAGTTAGTTTTGTTCTGGAGTCTTAAAATGTTGATGTGGTCAATAGTTTAGCATCATTTTTGCATAATTTTGCTTTTTCTTTGAATTGGGTTACTTCTGAAATAATCCCCTTCAGGTGAAAACTGTTGTTGGGAGTGCTCACAGTGGAGTTAGTTTTGTTCTGGAATCTTAAAATGTTGATGTGATCAATAGTTTAGCATCATTTTTGCATAATTTTGCTTTTTCTTTGAATTGGGTTACTTCTGAAATGTAAATGTGTTATGTAAGAATTTGGGACTTTAAACTCTAACTGGCACCCAAGGGTATTAAATACAATTAAAAAAATTTTTTTTAAAGGCTAGTAATTTTACTTCTCCGGAAGAATGACCATGCTTTCATCTAGTTTTTTTTTTTTTTTTTTTGGAAAAGCTCTTTCTGAACAATGTAGAAAAACAAGGTTGATTTCAAACTGTCTCTATTGTGAATAGTTTCAACTATTAGTAGGAGGCAATGATTTACTTAGGGCCATATACCACATGAAAGTAATTGATTCGCCTACACTTAAGCAAACAAGTTCACCGGGGAAGCCAGCTAGGCAGTCTGGGTTAACAGGCCCTGAGGGAAGAAGTCTCCTACTACAGTTACCATCACCTAATAAGATATGAAAATCAGATTTTCCTAAAGTAAAATCTCACCTGAAAACAACCTTGAACTAGATGTGTGATTAGTTCCTAGTAACAAAAAGTAATGAACCACAAGGAAGCAAACAGAAAAGTATTAACAAGAGCAAAATCTATTTGGGAAACAGTTCTATCTGATGAAATGTTAGCAAAGATAGGCAATGAAAATCTTTACTCCTAGCTCAGTTTTTAAAAATAGATATTCAATGTGCTTATTATATTTTGGATTCTTAAGCAAAATTTTTAAAATAGAAGGAAATCCCAGTTGAAGTTATTCTTCTTTTGCAAAACAAATTAGTATGCTTTCTCTTCCTTCAACTATTACTGAGCACCCACTACGTGCTACACTGGTAAGATAAAATGTAGTACTTCTTACGTGGAAGTAATAATTTTACCCTATTGTTTTACAGTGCTTTTTTTTCCTGAGAAGCTTGAAATTCTTAGCTGAATTTTTCATTCATCCTCATAATGAAAATAAAGCAAGTTCATTTAGCACTGGTATTTATAACGCCTGGCAGATTGGAAGCAGCAAATCTGATTTACATACCTTATCTAAAGTTGAACAGATTTAAATCCAAACCTCCTGCTGGGTCAGTCCACTGCATCAAACTTTTAGCCTTGTCTTCCAAAATCTCCTTGGCTAGTCTGACTTAGGGAAGGGGAGTAAGAACATTTCACATCCTTTCTCTTCCAAAGACTCTTTTCCTACCCTCCTGGGAACCCAGTAACAAATTCCTCAAATCACACACTTCAAATCCAGGCACAAATGCATATCCCAATTTTAATAGAGGGGAAAGAAACAAGGAGTTTTCAGCACTTTCTCAAAAAATGGGGACAACCAAATGTTTGTTGAAAAAACTGGATGACTTAACAGTTAAGATGTCACTATTCTAAGAAGTTCAAGGATTGTTTATCAACCTCTCTGGGAGAAAATTGTGCACCTTTAAGTAGCTAAAGAATAGTGTTTGATAATTACTCAAGTATTGAAAAAGGTCTGTTGTCTGCTGAGCAGTCAGTCTTGTAAACCTCATCACCTTGGAAAACAAAAATAAAACTAGCATCCTAATGGCATGAGAATTAGCTAAGAAACATAATATTTCAATATAACATTTTTCCGTGGATTTTCAAGTTCACTGACTAAATTCTTACGATGGTTGAAAAGGGAAGAGTCTAACAACAGGCCCCACGATCATCAGGTTTAATCATATGAAGCTGTCATATGTGTAGGTCAAACATAGTTGAATATCAATAATTTTATATGGTTAACCGAAAATTTTTAGAATTGAATTGATAATTAACCTCTAAAAATGTGAAATGTTTCTTGAAATAAAATTTTGGTTTAAGTGTGGCTTTATTATATGTTGATACTAAAATGTTTTTCCTCTAAAATCAAAATAGGAGTAACAAGGAAAAAAAAAGAACACAGCATATTCACCTCACAAACATTTTAAAGACATCTGATTTATAAAGTGAAGTTGCTTGCATTAGCAGGAGCTCAATCAACAAACTCATTGGTTATCTGTGTATATGGAGGACAATTCATCTTTAGCACACGAGGAAACTGCGGTACAAAGACTAAGTCAATGTGGCAAGTCCGACAGAGCGAGTTCTAGATCTCTACTCTAGTGTAATACTTTATAAAACTTTTTCTGTACCAAGAATCATAACTGACATTTGACATTTTCAGGTGTCTTCCCCTTGTCCATGCCTTTATCTTTATATCTTTATCTTTCCACCCTCCCTTTCTCAGTCCTGAACATCCTGTTCAAGTTATTCCTTCAGAGTACAAATGTCTACTCCACAGTATAGCCAGAAGCCAAGAGCTGCTATCACAAACCTACCTTCAAGGGTTCATGCTCCAAATGAAAGGCTAAACAACTTCATCATGATTTTCAAAGCCACAATTCTACCATTTTAACCTAATTTTCCACTCTCCTCCCCTTGTTGGCCCAGCTCAAATCTTACATTCTCCAGTAGGTATTCTGACAACTCTGATAGAAAGAATAGCTCTGTCCTTTGTTCCCCAAAGACTCGTGGGTCTCTTTGCTATCAATTCATATTTGACATTTATCTTAACTCCTTTACTAGATCACAGTTTCTCGAGGGCAGGGATCCCGCCTTACTCACCTCCATATTCCCAACTGTGCCTAGCAAGATAGAAATTTAAATGTTCACTAAAACTCATTAAACCCCCTGAATCTTTCTAGGAAATATCAAATGCACCATTTGGGGGAGGCAGCATTAACCAAACTCATCTGTTTATAGTCTAGTATAAAACAGTACAGACATTTTTTTTCTCACAAGATAATTCCTTTAAATAATTTGTGCAAAATAAACTATTTTAAATACCCTCAGAATTAGGTTTGTAAAGGAAAGCTGTGGTAAATCAATAATTTAGAATCTCTGTTTAAGTTCTAAGAAGGGCCTGAGAAGTCATTCAGTGCCCCCAAATTTTACAGACCAGGAAACCAAGTTCCAGAAGGCCAAAGTGGTGAATCCTAAGGTCACACAGCTATCTGGTGATGGAACCTAGGCGATTGACCTCACCTCTGGTGTTGTACTCTTCTGTCCTTTTTCCCTACATACCCTTAGCTTGTTAATTTTAAAAAATAAAATGTAATCTGTGCACATCAAAAAGGAAAGTATATGAGGGCAGATATGTGTGGATGCCCAATGACTAGCTCAAGGCTCAGCACCTTGTAGGTGGCCAAACACTCTATAAATATTGTTTAATTAACTGATGAACCTCTGCCCCCAGCCTCTGGCTCAATAACTAAATAGGCAGAATGTTAAATATTTCAAAAGACTAGTCAGACAACTGGCTTCCCAGGAGAAGAAGAGACTTGAAAGAGAAACCAGGAAAAAAAATAACATACAAACCAAACCCTATAAAAATAACTACCCTATTTTTATAGTGCTTTGCTTCCTCACATTTATATTTTGGTGATATAAAAGCTAATAGAAAAGACATAAAAGTCCTTAATAGACATTTCTGTGAAGATATACAAGTGGTCAAGGAGCACATGAAAAGATGCTTGACATCATTCATTAAGGGAAAAGCACATCCAAACCAAAATGAGAGACCACTTCACACCCACTAGGATGGCCATAATTTAAAAAAACAAAAAAACTCAGAAAATAACAAGTGTTGGCAAGGATGTGGAGAAATCAGAACCCTCAGACCTTGCTAGTGGGAAAGCAACATGGTACAGCTGCTGCTGTGGAAAACAACTCAGCAGTTCCTCAGCAAGTTAAACATGGAATTGCCATATGACCCAGGAATTCTACTCTTAGGTGTAGAGCCAAAGAAACTGAAAACAGGTACTCAAACAAAAACTTGCACACAATTGTTCACAGTACTATTCACAATAGCCAAAAGGTGAAAACAACCCAATGTTCATCAACTGATGAGTGGATAAACAAAATGTGGTATTTCCATACAATGGAATATTATTTAACAATAAAAAGGAATGAACTGATACATGGCACAACATGGGTAAATCTTGAAAACATTATGCTAAATGAAAGAAGCCAGACACAAAAGGTCACATATTCTAAGATTCCATTTATTTTTTTTTCTTTTTTTTTTTCCTGACCGGTAACGGGATCGCAACCCTCGGTGTCGCTCCCGCACCGCGCTCAGCCAGTGAGCGGACTGGTCTCTATATGGGATCCAAAAAAGGTCACATATTCTAAGATTCCATTTATTTTTTTTTCTTTTTTTTTTTCCTGACCGGTAATGGGATCGCAACCCTCGGTGTCGCTCCCGCACCGCGCTCAGCCAGTGAGCAGACCGGTCTCTATATGGGATCCAAACCCTCAGCGGGAGCGCCGCCACGCTCCCAAGCACCGCACTCAACCGAGTGTGCCACCAGGCCGGCCCCTAAGATTCCATTTATAAGAATGTCCAGTTTAGGCAATCCATAGAGACAGAAAATAGATTAGTGGTTGCCAGGGGCTGAGGCAGTGGGGGAATGAGGAGTGACTGCTTAATGGATACAGGTTTCTTTTTGGAGTTCTGAAAAAGTTCTGCAACTTTTAGATAGTGGTGAGTGTTGTGTAACACTGTGAATGTACTTAATGCCACTGATTTGTGTACTTTAAAATAGTAAATTGCATGTTACATGTATTTTACTATGATTAAAAAAAATAAAGAGATTCAAATCTTCAGAGTGCTAGAGTACTTGGAAATATCCAGTCTGAAGATGTAAAGAGCTATCACATCCCTTTCCCATAAGGCAGAATATTCTGCCCCACACATTCCTTTACCGCCAATTCTGACTGCACAGACTAAACCTGCACCACCTTTCTTACGTTTCAAGATTAATGCTGCAAATCTAGAAGGGGGACAACAGCATTATCGAGAGGTGCAGCTTCACTGGGGTCCTCCACAGACAGAGGCTGTTATCAGTGATTCCACCCTACTGACACCGCCACTGGTGCAGAGGGTAGTGCCATTGTGAACAGGGCCCGCAGACCCACTCATAATTGAGAGGGGAATGCTGCAGTCTCTCAGGGTAGACTTGCCAAGGCCACCCACCTCACAGCACACAGGCAGCTATGAAGTCACCACACTACTACCAGAAAGAGCAATGGAAACTGAAATGAAAGCTGCCCTTCACCGTTGGAGGAAGGAGCTCAAGTTCTGGGATGCTCCTAGGATTCCCCTGGCACCTACCGAATGGCCTCTATGCCACTGGCAGCTGTCCCACAACAATGTAGATAAGATGCACTTGGAGCTGGCCGGTTAACCAAGGTGGTTAGAGCTCAGTTTTTTAATACCAAGGTCAAGGGTTCAGATCCCCATACCGGCCAGCTGCCAAAAAAAAAAAAAAAAGATGCACTTGAACTTTCTGTTCCAGAGGATCCCTTGTTCTTAGCTGTGGTCCACCCCAGCCTTCACCTCTCTCCCTTAGGTTACAAGGCTCCACTCTGACTCATGCAGTTATCTGAGATGATCTTTAGAATTAACACGGAGTGCCAACTGTGGGCTCTTGAGGTGTCTGAAAACTTTGGAACCAGGGCTGGGGTGTCTCTTCAGCTCCTGATGAAGACTTCCTTGATCTGGTTTTAATCAGTTTGGGCCATATGGCTGTTTATCTAGAAATATTTCTAAGCTCAGTGACCAGTCAGGGCTCAGCACACCGTAGGTGGTCAGTCTATAAATATTGCTGAATGAATTAATGACTATGCCAGACTTGCCCTAAAACAGACAAATCCTCCCCTGCAACAAAGGGAGCCAACCATACTCAAATTTTCTTAAAAGCATCACTTCTCTTTCCAGCTGCCCTCTCAACCACCACTCTAATTTTGGATTTCTGACTTCTAGTAATGGAGAAAATGTGTTACTTTTAAATTACCAGCATCCAAAAATTTCAAAGAAAAGCTCATTTGAAGTGCTGTTACCAAGGAATATATCCAGTCACTTAAAAATGGCTATTACTAAGCTGGATAAGAAAATACATAAGATTCCATACAGTCAAGTTTGGCAAGAAAGATTTTAGACAACTTCCATCCTTCCCACCCAATCCCAAGTAAATAGGGCATTTGTTTGTATTTCCACATTAGCTTCATGAACGAAAATACCTCCCCCACCTAGAAAAACAATCTGTAACATTCAGACATGGAACTTTGAGAGCAAACTTTTTAGTGCATGCTAAAGCACTAAGAATATAGTACTTTAAAAGTAGAAAAGTATTTTTAATAAAGTTTTCTCCTGTGAGCATTCCCCTCAAGTTTACACTTATACCAGGTTTGTTGCTATACCTTTCAGAAATACAGATTAAAAACAAAAACAAAAAACTGTTCTCCACTAAAACTGGAGCCAGAAGAAACCCTCTTCCTACAGTCTCCAGCAACAGACCTGAACGTTTTACTGTTTAAAGAGGGAAAAAAGAGGCACAAAATCATTTTTCTTTACCCACTTTAAGTTTTCTGCTCTGCAACAACTAGGTTTTGGCAAACTGTTAAAAGTTTTGAGGTTAGTTCCTGCGGTTAAGAAGGAAAAAAATAATAATAATAAAGCTAGATGTTTAAATTTAGACTCCGTAAAACAATACTGGGAAACTTTCAAAGCCTTGGAGAAATACTGGAGTTTATTTTATTGCCTTTTGTTCAGTTTTCATCACATTAGCCACATTTTCTTCTCTTTTTTTAATCCCTCTCGCCCCGGTTCACTGGGCAGATCCTACACATTCCCGCGTGATTCGGTTACTTCTTAGGGGCCGGGGGGGAGGGGGGGGGACGAACACCTCAGTTTAGCAGGTGGCTCTGGCCAGCTCCGGCCTCTGTCAGACCCGCACCCTCCTGTCCGCAGCGCCAGGGACGCAGGTCCCGGGAAGGGAGGCGGGGACCGGGGACAGGGGTAAAGGACAGCGTCCAAAGCTAGCACATGTGCCACCAACCACTGTGCCCCCCGCCCCACAGGGAACCCCCGGAGTCGGGAAACAACGAGCTTCTCACCTACGACCCCGACCCCCGAAATCCCGAAGTAGACGTCTCGATGTGAAAGGCCACGGGTGGCCGCACTCGGCGACCACGGTCCCCTGAGGTGCGGCGACGGGGGCTTTCCTCATTTGGGAGACGGCGTGAGGAGAGGGAGAGCCGGCCTGCGGGGGACAGACTGCCACCGCTGCGTCCCTCCACTGAGACCCACCCGCGCCCCCGCTGTCGCCGCACTCCAGGCGGGGACGCCGCCGCCAGGACGCCCTCCCGTCGCCCTCAGCCTGGCCGGGGTCCGAAGGGCCGCACTCACCT
>NW_007729945.1:87344-108864 GCF_000696425.1 Galeopterus variegatus | reverse complement strand
ACCCACTGCGCGCGCTCGCGTCATTTAAAGGGACAAGTCCGGGCCGGCCAGGTGGCTCACTGCTATAGTGCGCCGCTTGGGAAGCGCGGTGGCGCTCCCGCGAGGGTTCGGATCCCACGTACAGACCGGCCGCTCACTGGCTGAGCGAGGTGCGGGAGCAACACCGAGGGTTGCGATCCCGTGGCCGGTCCCGGTCCGGTACGGGCGCGACACTGAGGGTTGCGATCCGTTGCCGGTCACGAAAAAAAAGACAAAAAGAAAAAAAAAAAATAAAGGGACAAGTCCCCGCGCCCTAGTTCACCCCTTGGCCGCCTCTCAGGAGTGTATGATCTATGTTCGAATTTGGGGCACTATTGGTGTGAAACCCCCAGCCTCCATCTCTGAGTTGCCCACGCGGAGAAAAGCAAACGGGGTTTGAGTTTGAAGCTCTGAATGAGACGGGCCTTTTTAAAAATTTCCTTTAAACTGTCGTCTGCTTTGAGAGGTTATTTTATACTTAATAACAATAACTGCCATTTGTTGAATATTAATATCCTCAGACAAGGCATTTAACATACATACAATAGTTCATTTAATCCTTAAAACAATCCTCTGGTTTCTTATACCCGTTTTACGGAGGAGGAAAACTGAGGCTCAGAAAGCTGAACAAACTCATCCAAGAGTTTTCAACCCCATTGCTTGTTGCTATTTCTTTTTCACTCCATCACCGTGGAAATACTCCTGCCTACCAAGGTTAATAGCTAGTTGTGGAAGGCTTTGTAGATTGGTAGAAGTTAATGTTACCGGTGTTTCCATAAAGTGGAACAACTTGGTAGAGAGGGAGAAAGCAAGAGTTATGGTATTTTATTAGTTATAGGGTTTGTTGTACTGTATGCTCAAATGGCAAACATTATAGCAACCCATATTTCAAAAACGTTTATGTTTACCCTCATTTTACAGAAAACGAAGGGAGGAAGTGATTGGTTACACAGAATGACTGAGTCACAGGAACCACTGAGGGCTGAGCTCCAATTCCTTAGTCCTTAGATCATTTCTTTGCCCTCCCCAGGAAGAGATATCTGATTAAAGGGAAGAAAACTTTTTCTCTAATAACACACTGGCCTCACCTAACTCCCTGCATCTTTAATTAATATTTACAAAGCACTTTAATCTACCCAACATGCTAGTTAATTAGGCAAGTATTATTATCCCCCTCTTTCTGAACCAAATCCAGGAGACAATCAATTCTGAATCCTTAATCCTTGGTGAATAATAGACCTAAACTTTCTGGTTACATTCTTTTTTTGTTTGTTTCAAATTTTTGTCCCCTATTGTGTTGTATGAATGCACTTACCATGAAGTGACTTGATATTAAATAATATTAAACGCCTACAGGTGAGAGGTCATACAGGTAATCCCTGTCTTTAAGGAATTCAGATCAAGAAAAAAATACATTTTGATAGTGCTTCCCAGAATTTTTTTCTTTTTATTACTGTTCTTTTTGCTTTTATGACTTTATGGTGCATTCTTTCTTGTAGGTGAGGAAGAAACTGAAGGATAATGGGATTAGGAAGGAAGGGGAAAAGAAAAAGGCAAAAAGAAAAAAAAAAAGGAGGTGGGGAGGGGAATGAACAGGTAAGAAGTGAGACTGAGAAGATTTCAACCAAGAGGCGGTAAGAGAAATGAGGCCAGCTCCTACTACATGTACCAAATCTTTGTGGGAATTACAATCAGGTGGCCCTTCATGTGGGGTGGTACAGACCTGGCCTGGGACACAGCTTAACTACTAAGCACAGGCTGGCTTTCAGTCCTCGGTGCACTCCTTGTCTGGGCACCTTTGTGCCAAGAGATCACACACAAAGGGACTAAAAGGTGAGAAAGGACACAAAATGAGGTAAGAAAAAAAGAAATGTTTTAGAGGGGGAATTTAAACACAGTTATTCATGAAAGTACTTAGGTAAAAGTCCAGGGAGAAAAAAAGGAAAAAAAAAAAAAAAACCCATCTGGAGGGTCTTTGTATATGGTATCATTACTGCTTTAAAAGCATGAAATTTACAAAATTTCACTTAAATTCACTTGACTTTTTAATGTCTTCTGAGGCTGGTCTTTTCTTTAAAAAATGTGGATAATACATGGCCCCCAAATATTAGACAATTATGAACTTTGTGTAAGTTAAAATTTAAAAAGTAAGCTGAAAAATTAAGCTAAAATGTGTTTGTATTTTATAATGGAGTACATTAATTACTGTGTAAAATTGACTTGAGAAACTGTAAATCTTTGCTGACCACTAGAGGGAAGCAGACAGGATAGGAGAAAGGACGGTTAGTAAGTAAATTTTGTTTTCTTTACTAAAAAATTATAGCATTTTAGATCTGAAAGGGGAGATGTACAAGATGTGATTTTGATTTATGCCTCTTCAACTTAAGACATGTACCTTAAGCTATTTAACCTTTTTGGAACCTCAGTTCCTCATCTACATAATAAGGTTATTAACACCTACACTGTGAGGTTAAAACAAGATTATTTCAAATTTTATCTGAATAGATAATAGATGAGAGGATTTAAGAAAATGAAGAAAATGAAGAGAAATATGGGAAATTGCCCTATTTATTATGGAAACAAAGTATGACTATAATAATGAAAAGTATCATTATATAACAACATAACCCAGTAAAAAGTAGTGTAGACTTTAAAATGTGATAAAGTCATCACAAATAAATGAAAAAGGGACGAATTGTCAATAAAGAGGTTTGAGAAAACCAGTAACTTGAAAAAAGAATCAAGTTAAGCCCTTGTTATTTGCTGAAAGAAATTCTAGCTTTATTAAAGAATTTAAAACTAGGAGAAAATTTAGGCAAATATTTATGAGAACTCAAGGTGGGGGAAGAAAAGAAATGGAAAAAACCAGGATGTAAATAACCATTAGACTAGATTTCATAAAAACTTTAAAATTCTGATAACTAAAAATACTGTAAACAAAATTTTAAAAGGCAAACCCCCCAAACGCCCCAAACTACAAAAATATGCATAAGAAATCTGACAGTTAATTGTATCTTTAATATAAGAGTACACACAAATTGATAAGAAAACTCTAATAACTCAATGGGAAAATTTCCTCAAAGAGAAATTTAAAATGGCTAGTAATTAGCCGTGTGTGTGTGTGTGTGTATGTAATTATATTTTAAAGTGTTTGGACTACCTAGTAATTTAAAAAATAAAAATTTTAAATAATATATAATATTTTCAGGCTGGCTGGTTAGCTCAATTGGTTAGAGAACAGCATTGTAACACCAAGGTCACAGGTTTGGATCCCTGTACTGGCCAGCTGCCCCCTCCCCAATTTATATATATCATATATTAAATTAGAAAAGACATTTTAAAATTCTAATATTCAGTACTGGCAAGAGTGCAATAAAACAGGAAATTTAGTTATATACTATTAGTGGGAACGTAAGTTGATATAACTTTACCGGAGAGCAATTTTGTGAAATACTTCAAGAGCTTAAAAATGTTTATATTCTTTTACCCTATAATTCCATATCTAGGGCTTCTACAGAAATAATCAGAAATAATCACAAAGATTTATGCATAAAGATATACAGTCTCTCCTTTTTTATGTCAGAAAATTAGAAAAAACCAAAATATCCAAAATTAGCGAAGAGTTCAAATAAACTATTATGCACCTATTAAAAATGAGGAATTTTTATGAACATAAGAAAATACCTAAATACATTATTAAAGGGGAAAAAGAGAACATTCCAAAGCTGTATGTAAATTATTATTTTAGTTATGGAAAATGCATGTATATTTGGAAAAACTAGAAGAAAATATTTCAAAAAGATAGTCTTTCTGGTGGCAATTATGTATAATTCTTATTTATAGTACTGTATATGTTCCAAATTTGCTGTTGTGACTCTATATTAGCTTTACAATGAACAAAAGCTAATAAGTTTTATATTTTTAGATGAGACCATAAGTGTCAATGTGCATAGCACAGAATCTGGCTTATATCAAACATTTGATAAATATTTGACAGATGGATGGAGGGAAGGAAGAGGAGATTGATGCATTTCAAGGGTGACTTGTAAATGATGTTTCCTGATTTAAAAAAAGAAATAGTTATTCTACTTGTATAGATAAGGAAATTACTACCTGGAGGCTTTTTGGTTACAGATTTATAGGAAAGCTATTAAAAGATAAATAAATGGTTCTTCACATCCTGCAAATGGATGATGTGCTACTGTGTCTGTATTCCAGGTAGACATTTTGAAGGAGAAACATGCGGAAGAAAACATGAATAAGTTGTGTCTAAGTGTAATGATAAGAGTTCTGAAAGAGAAACAGGGGTCCAAAAGATCCCTGGTGAAAAACAAATGCTTCTCGTTCAAGCGACTGAAATCCACATTCAAGTAACTGAAATCCACGTTCAAAGATTATTTGTGGTCTGTTATGTGTCAAGCGTTACTATGGATAAAATCTAGGAGATACAACTATGACTAGCAGAGCCAAGTTCCCTGTCTACATGGAACTTACAGTCCAGGAGGGGTTTGGGGGATGCAGGCGAGAATCAGATGATAAACCTGCTAATTGCTAACAATCTATTAATCCACAGATAGAATGTTAGTGATTCTGTAAATGAAACGACAGATAGGATAAACTGCATCCCCCAGAGATAAGCCTGAGGAGTAATCGGTAGTTAAAATTTGGCTGAAGACACTTGTTTTGCTTCTGCTATTCTCTGGCTAGTTTTTGGTTTACAATATGAAGAGTGCAAAGTTGACAGGGTTTTGGAATGGCTTGGGGACCCTGCCATTACTGGGAAGACTGGGGATAAGGTGGCTGATGAGGGAAAGAGAGACTTATTTATTTTGTAAAGATGACCAGTAAGGGAATCTGAACCCTTGACTTGGTGTTGTCAGCTCCACGCTCCCCCAAATGAGCTAACCGGCCATCCCTATAAAGGGATCTAAACCCGTGGCCTTGGTGTTGTCAGCACCACACTCTCCCAAGTGAGCCATGGGCTGGCCCTGAAAGAGAGACTTTTAAAGGAGACCTTTGGGAAGTTTCCTAGGCAAGGTTCATTTAACATCCTCCATCTCCTCACCAATCCTGCAATAAAACCTACATTCCCCCTAAGTGCTTTGGGAGTGAACTTTGTTTTCGGGAGATTTGAATATGGGCTGAAACTGGCCTCAGGTGAGCGTGAGGTAAGAGCAGGGACCGGTGAGGCCCATTCCCGTTTGTGTTACAGACTTACAAGATACCACACTGGTGGAGTAATCGACACTTGTAGTTTGTGTCACCTTTCTGCAAACTTACATAGATGTGACCAGACTCTCAGGCACTAGGTCTCCATTGTACTTCCAAGTTGTAGTATCAGTGAAGGGGAGGGTGGGGAACCCTTACGGACAATTTACTAAGAAGTTTAAAATATTTTATTTCAATTTCTAAATTGGTAAATAGGATTTTTTAAAAATCCAAACTCTTCCTACAGAAAATCACAACAAGGGGCCGGCCCCGTGGTGCACTCGGGAGAGTGTAGCACTTGGGTGCGCAGCGGTGCTCCCGCCGCGGGTTCGGATCGGGATGGCCGGTGTGCTCACTGGCTGAGCGTGGTGCGGGCGACACCAAGCCAAGGGTTGCGATCCCCTTACTGGTCACAATAAAAGACAAAAAAAAAAAAAAAAAGAAAGAAAGAAAGAAAATCACAACAAGAAAAGAAAGGGGTAGTCACACCAGATGCTATCATTCACTGGGAGTAATAACATGTTAAGTGGGATTTTTCCTGTTGTCCTATAATTGCAACAGAGGACCAAACCTAAGGGCCCAAGGTGCTTACCATCTCTTATATTCCAAGTTCAATAAGTCACCTGGAGCTAACCACATCTCCTCAGGGCTTACTGAGGAGGCCAAACTGTCTGAACTGGCACTACCCCCAGCTGTCCTCCCAAGCCCACCCCCATTTCCAAACTAAGAGGTTTGAGTGTCCAAACTTAGACAAGGTAGAGATGCAATCAGTGTTCACGCTGAGGGGTGACTCTGTCCACTCCCAGCAGGAGGAGAATGTACTCCTTATCTGTCCACCCAAGATATCTCTCTCTGGTTATCTCAAAGTCAGCTGATTAGGACTTCACATCTGCCTTATCCCTTTTGCCAGATGATGTACAGAAACATAATTACAGAAGTGATATGCTATTACATTCACAGGTTCCACTGACACTCAAGGGGAAAGGGTCATACAAGACGAGGCCCCAGGGGTGGGAATCTTGGGGACTGTCTTAGAATTCTGCCTACCACCAAGGAGAAGGGATTTCTTTCATACCTGAAGCCAAGTAAGGAGGAGAGTCCTAAGACAATCACTCATAAAGATTGGGGTTCAGCAAGACTGGGTTATTGGCACCTCTCCCCTGCTGGACTCTTGCTAAGGTACAGACCCCACAGATACCCTCAGGCCACAGGGAGTTGAGCCTCATAAAAGAGGTCATCATGAGCACTGTGGGAGCCAAGGAGTATGCACTATATCTGATTCAGACTCCTTCCCATAGGGTTTGGGGGCAGACTTGTAAGCCTCATGCCTGCTCCCAGGCTGTAGGTTTCCCAGGAGCAGTCTATTCCATCAAGATTGGCAGGGCTGGAAGCACAGTGAGCCTGGGAAGAAGATGCGGCAACCCCACCCACCGCAGCTCCCCTAGTCCCTCAAAGTGTAAGTGAGAGGAACTTTGGGTTCCTGGGGCCCTACATGAAGAAGAACATAAACTTATCAGGGGGTTGGGGGCTGATGGACCAGTTTGAGGTGGAAGTTTTCAAATGCCTAGGACTGAATTGTTAAAATATTTTTTTATGGTGGTAAAATATGCATAACATAAAATTTACTATTTTAATCATTTTTAAGTGTGCAATTCAGTGGCATTAAGTACATTCACAATGTTGTGCAATAATCAGCACTATCCATCTCCTGGGCTTTTTTTATCACCCCAGACTGAAACTCTGTACCCGTTTACACTAACTCCCCAATCTCCCCTCCCTCTGGTCCCTGGCAGCCACCATTCTACTTCCGTCTCTATCAATTTGTCTACTCCCAGTACGTCATATAAGTAGACCCACACGATACTTGTTCTTTTGTGGCTGACTTCTTTCCCTTAGCATAACTTATCACCCCAGACTGAAACTCTGTACCCGTTTACACTAACTCCCCAATCTCCCCTCCCTCTAGTCCCTGGCAGCCACCATTCTACTTCCGTCTCCATCAATTTGTCTACTCCCAGTACGTCATATAAGTAGACCCACACGATACTTGTTCTTTTGTGGCTGACTTCTTTCCCTTAGCATAATGTTTTCAAGGTTCACCCATATTGTAACATGTACTGGAATTTCATTCCTGTTTGGACACAGACATGCACACAGGGGAGAAGGCCATGCAAAGATGAAGGCAAAGATCATGGTGATGCTTCTACAAGCCATGGAATGCCAAAGATCGCCAGCGAACCTCCAGAAGCCAGGGGAGAGGCAGGGAACAAATTCTCCCTCACAGCCCTCCGAAGGAACCAACTTTGCCAACACATCGTTCGTTCTCCCACTTCTGGCCTCCAGAAATAAATTTCTGTTGTCTTAAGCCACCCAACTTGGGATACTTTGTTATGGCAGCCCTAGCAAAGTAATGCACTCAGAATTTTCTCTTTTTGGACCTCAAGTTTAGAGTGCTGTGTTAATCAAAGCCATTCATAACACATTTTCTTCAAGTGGGAAAAAAAATTCATTCCTTTTTAAGGTTGAATAGTATTCCATTGTATGTATAGACCACATTTTGTTTATTCATTCATCTGCTGATAAACCTGTGGGTTGTTTCCATCTTTTGGCTATTGTGACTAATGCTGCAGTGAACATGGGTGTGCACATATCTGAGTCCCTGCTTTCAATGGTTTCGTGTATCTACCCAGAAGTGGAGTTGCTGAATCATATTTCTGTCTGACTTTTTGAGGAACCACAGCGATTGTACTATCTTAGATTCCCACCAGCAATGTATGAAGATTTAAACTTCTCCACATCCTTGCCAACATTTTTTATTTTCCCCTTTTTAGAAAAATAATTAGGACTGAATCAATCTTAAACACAAAAATGAGAGTGGTCAAAAATGTTAGGAAAATTATTAAATCTGGCCAATCTGATCACTGATGTACCGCTACCCTGTGGGAAATGGGAATTCGATAGAGAATAGTTGGGGACAGATATTGACAACAACAAAACTATTTTATGTTTATATCCCAATAAGTTGAGAGTCTTGAATAAACCTATTACAGGAATAAAGTAATAAATAAAAGAGAATGTTATTTTCCCTTGGCTTTTTCCTAAAATGCCTACTAACTTTGAAAATGAATCACATGAGAATGTAGCAGGCTGATATATTTATTGCCTCCACCACTTTATTTCCCATTTATTTCCTAAACTCTTGCTGTCTGGGTTCTATTCCCACAACTATTCTAAAGCTGTAATCTCTTAGTTCTTATCCTAGTTTTCAGTCATCTGGTAGTTTGAATCATCCATTAAATTTAAGTTTTTTTCCCAAAGTTGAATCTTCAGCACAGAGTTCCGACAGCTCTCCTTGAGCAAAGGCATTCATCACTCTGGCCTCAAATAATACCTCTACGACAATGAGCTGCAAAATCTCCACCACTGGGCATTATTTGTTTCATTGAACCAGCTGAGAGCCTACTTTGGTTCTGCTTGGGAACCTTGATTTAAACTGTCTGCTGGGCATCTCGTTCATTAAATTCATCCATCCATCCATCACCCCTATTTGGTTGTGAAAGGAATTCCCCCCCTTGGAATTCTGCAAATGGCAGAAGTACACAAGAAAGAAGTTAAATCATTCTGTATGATACAGTAATCCACTGGAATCTCAAGAGAGGGGAATTGGGACCCTGAAGGAGGAAACAAAAGGAAGGGCCTAGAAGGAAGGAGAGGAGGGAGGGCTAGCTAGCGGCATGATAAAAACCTGGTGCCTATGTATGAAGAGACATGGATATAAAGTATTCTGTATGTGAGAAATGCCCAGACATTACAAGTAATGATGTCTGACATTCAGCTTGGAGTGTGTGTAAACGTGTGGTCATTCTGTCTGTATTGTGGTTTGAATGTCCCCCCAAACTCACGTTGGAACTTAACGCCCAATATGGTGGTGGAAGCTGGGACTTTGAGAGTTTATTGGATCATAAGGACTGTGCACTTGTGAATGGGTTAATCCATTGACGGTTTAATGGGTGGTCATGGGCATGGTTCTGATGGCTTTATAAGGACAGTGAGTGAGAAGTTTAGCTCTCTTGCTCTTGCCATGTGATACCCTGCATTGCTGTAGAGAGTCCCCATCCAGAAGAAGACCCTCACCAGATATGCTCCCTGGACCTTGGACTTCCCAGCCTCCAAAACCATAAGAAACAAATTTCATTTTCTTTATAAATTATCCAGTTTCAGGTATTCTGTTATAAGCAACAGAAATGATCTAATACACTCTGCTACTCCTGAAGTTTCCATAATGTCAGGCTGGTGTTAGCAGCTCTTGGTGGGGGGCATTGAAAAGGGTCATATCTCACCATTTCCAAGAAAGCAAGCAGAGGCTAAAATAGGGCTGGAATGATGGTTTGGAGGACAGCAAACCAATTGCTCTTGAATATATTAGAGAAATGGGGGAGGGTGTTGTTAGGACTACTGAAGTCACTTAATTTTGATATTAAATAATACAGTGACCTCAAGAAGTTGGGAGCTATGGATATGTTTGGATTACCTCATACTCACATACAAGACATTGACCTTTGGCACTGGGTGCCTATTCTTCATGTATTAGAGTCCTTCATGTGTTAGAGTTCTCATGGGGGCGAGCTACATGTGTTTACCACTACTAAGTGCTTTGTGCCCACCTTCCTTTCAGGCTCAAAAATCTTCTATCTCAGACCCCCAACCTTCTTTCTTAAGCTCTTTAAGGGACCTAAAGACACTCTTTCTCACATTTCAGGGGTATAAATAATAACACCTTAAATCTTTATACCAATTCATAGTTTACAAAACTCACACAACTTTAATTCTCAGAACAGTCTTGGAAGGCGTTATTATTCCAATTTTACAGATGAGGAAACTGAGGCTCAGTCGAGTTCATTGACTTTCTCAGACTCATTCATGTAGTAAGTGGCAGACTGACCATTCTAAGTCTACTGCTCTCTGCTTTCATCAGGGCTGCCTTTCATGAGTCTGTGGTTATTTGGTTTCACCGTAACTTTTTTATTCATCTTCAGTCTCTAAAGCCTGTTAAGGGATTTGTGCTCATATTGCTGACTATTTTAGAGGCTATTAAATTAGTATTGGGAAAAAGTACAACCTTTATGGGAGTTTGAGGAATAGTAATAAACATTAGAAATGTGGAAATCTCATTAGAAATGTGGAAATCTCATTAGAAATGTGGAAATCTTACCTTATTAAATATTCATCTGAGTAGAGACAGCTGAAGAGATGCTAAAGGGTAGACTACAGGGAGAACATCAAAAACAAAAAACAGAAGCTGCGTTTCCTGGCTAAATGTTGAGAACTGCACACAAATCCGTTAAGAGTTTGATGGAAAGCATCAAAACATTTTTCTCAAATGTTCTATAAAGAATTACAAAATGCCAAATACAAAATACTGTTATATGCTTATGAAAAGATTCTGTGCTTCCATATATCAAATAAATCTAAAACAATAATTCCATGAGTAAAGCTAACATAGGCAAAGCATTCTTTGTTCCTAAGACAGGTTAAGCCCTACATTCAAGCAAAACCACAGAATCATAGAGATCATGCTGCAGGATTCATACTGCACAGATGTCATCATTTAGCACATTGTCACGTCTTCCTCCAGTTTCCTTTGGATGCCTTTAATTAGAACTGATGGAAGTGACAAAAGAGTGGTCAAGGCCATGCAGGTGAGGAGCAGAGCCGGCCTTGGGACATGGGCTGCTTTCATGGGCCACTCTCAGACCTTCCAGGCAGCATGGATGTGCCATCCTTGTAAACCATGTGTTTTGGTGGGGAAATAATTATTCTCAGTGGGACATTTACATATGCCCATTTTCAAGCAACTATTTGAGGATAGCAGGAATGATTGATATACAAACATAATTCCATAATAGGTTTGAGCTTTGTCTTTCATTGGTCCATTTCCCAAGTTTACTAAAAATAGCTAAATTAACTCATTTAATTTTCATTAACTTTCCGTTCTGCTTCCTGTCCTGGGAAGACATGCTTATGAGCCCCAAAGAGAAACAGGCTTGGTTAGATTCATAAATTGAAGGGGTTAGGCAGTTTAGATCTGATTCTGGAGTTCATTATGATATACTAGCAAGAAAGAGTCATCTAATTCAATAAGTGGGTTGACAGAATAAAAAATATGTCATTCCAGCTTATGTTGTATTAAAAAAAATTATTTTAGGAAAATCCAAATGTTGGAAGCATTTCTTTCTTTCTTTCTTTCTTTCTTTCTTTCTTTCTTTCTTTCTTTCTTTCTTTTTAAATAGATGAGTAAATTTTATCTATTTCTATTTTTTAATTTTTAATTTTTATTTATTAAGAATATTCATGAGGGACAAAGCTGATTGTCACCCCTCCTGCTGAAGATGTGAGGGCCAGATTCATACTAGGGGCATACCCATTACCAGACCATTTGGAAGCATTTCTAAGAGGGTAAAATAATTTTCCATTTCATAAATGCTTTCAGTAGAAGTTACCTTTAAATTGTGAGCTCCTTTGATGCGTTAAGAAAATTCAAGTCACGCACAACTTTGAAAGAATCTTTCTGCTATTTAAGATGAGCTACATCTGTATTTCTGAACCTAGAGTAATTTTCATGCCTAAGTCTCAAAGTATTTTCCAGATCTAAATTCATTAACTAGGTGACATTATATATGCTGTTTTCAGAAGGAAAAACTGAGGACCCAAGAGAACCAGGAGAAAGTCATGTTTCCTGGCCTTAGTCTGCACTTTCTTCAACAAAAGACCTTTCAATGTTTAGTGACAAAGACATTAGTGACACTGCCTGACAGGTGGGGTTGCTATGAAAACAGTGTATTATTAAAATAAAGCAGTAATAGAATAACATACCGCGATTTTTTTTAAGCAAAATAGTTTTCAGATGATTAATTGCCTGACAGGTGGGGTTGCTATGAAAACAGTGTATTATTAAAATAAAGCAGTAATAGAATAACGTACCGCGATTTTTTTTAAGCAAAATAGTTTTCAGATGATTAATTGAAAAAGCCATCACTGTTGGATTGGTGGGGGAAAGGATATTTAAATAGATATTTTAAATATTTAGGCTTTATCCTCTTGCCCAGTGAAGAGATGCCCATAGGGTGGCATTGGCTGGATGTCTTTAAATAAGTGAAAAAGTATCTTGTAACTGAAACAGGAAGATTGGAGTGTGCCAAGGCAGTGTGACATTTCAACACCAGCGTGTGGCTGACCACCCTTTCTAGGGTCTGATTGCTATCCCCGGACAGCATTGGCTGCTGTCTCGAAGGCCTTCCATTTCACCCGGGCTGGCCTTCCAGGATCAGCAAGTACTGCACTCCAGAGGAGGAGCGTTCTTGGCAGTGCCTTCCAGATGATGACGCGATGACCCAGTTCTCTTAAAAGTCAAACTAGGAGAGAGCTG
Organism: Galeopterus variegatus; assembly: GCF_000696425.1. Lineage (NCBI taxonomy): Eukaryota > Metazoa > Chordata > Mammalia > Dermoptera > Cynocephalidae > Galeopterus > Galeopterus variegatus. The sequence continues at coordinate 96,212 of NW_007729945.1, read as the reverse complement.
ATGATGAGGTTTGAGAGGGCCCCAATGCCTTGAACACTACAGAAGCAGTTCCTGGATTTCAGGGGGCTGGGAGAGGGGCAGGACAATAACCCGGCTCTCACCCCAGAGTTTGTTTCCTTGGCACCTTTAAAAAGGAAAGAAGGCTGTTTCTCAGACTTCTGGAAACTTCTGATGCTGCTCGCATTAACAGTCTGAAGTCAATGACTGATTAAGAGGCCCTTGAACCATCTCTTATTTTTTCTTCATTGTTGGCATAAAAGAATTTGGGGGCTATTTTGCAGTTGTAATAATGACTCAGTTCCATTGTTACTAATAAGCAGAAAAGTTGGAAGTAAGCCCGAGTTTGTAAGGTGTTACTGCTGCCTAATAAATTCCTTGCAGTCAAGTCTACTCAAAAACGCTCAATGGCTCCCCAAACTGGGCCCAGCCTCTATGTCTTTTCCTCTGTCTGGCCCCCAAATTACACTTCACTCCAATCCCTTGCTCCCACCTTCTGGTGCTCCGGCATTTGTGACTCTACCGTTTCCTGAATACCTCCTGTGCTTTCCAGCTCCAGGCCTTTGCTCAGGCTGTTCTCATCCCGCCCTGGTAAAAATCTTGCTGGTCCTTTGAAACTCAGCTTAAACGCCGCCTCCTTCATGGAGGTTTCCACAGTGTTCCCAACCATCTCCCCTGCCTCCCTGCTCCATTCTCTCTCTCTTTTGCCTTTGTAGCACTTGCCATGTTGTCTGGCGGCCTGGTCATTTCATCACCTGCCTTATTCAGCACCCCCAGGGGATCAGAGCACTGTGATCTCTTTGAAGCTAGGGGCTGTGGAATGGACTCACAATTTAACAAATGAAACTTAATCAGGGTATATGGAAACCAAATTGATGGGGGAGGAAGAGACTAAGGGAACAAGAACCGGAAGCAGAAAGTTGGTGGTGAATAGCAGGGTCGAGAGAAGACAGTTGTCTCAGTAAGTCTGACAGTTGGGGAAGGGACCATGTAAGGACACAGTGGAAGATTCTGGAGAGAGAGATGCTAAATCCTGAGTCATTGACGTACCCCAACATTGCTCCTTCAACATAGGAACTCAAGGAAAACTCCAAACAGGCCGGAGAACTAACATCTCAGAGAAGACGCCATGACAGTTGGTGACAACAAATGAAGCTCATGGTCCATATTCCTGGAAGACCCCAATCATGACTTTAGCCAGGCACTGATGAGGGACAAAGGTCAACGTGTCCAGGGTAGTCACGACTAATGAACATGGTTCATGGTCCGTCCCAGGGGGGGATCCATGTTGAGATGAGCAGTGCCACCCAGACCACTCAACAGAGGTCACGAGTCACAGGACAGCACTGGCCCGAGGAGACATTCCACTGGGAAGTCCCACGTTCTCCAGCTCAGATAGATGAGACTCTTGCTTATTTCCAAGGATTTCCAGAAGAGGAGTTCTTACTCCTTTCTCTCACAGGGAATGGGAGAGAGTAGGGGCATGTTTTTGTATTGGGTTAGTTAAGGAGGTGTCTGTGAAATACTGTACCTGACCGAAGACCCTGGAGGGCCCTGATTCAAGGAAGGTATAGAGGACTGATGTCCAATCCTGGTTCTACAGGCACAAATAGTTGCTGTGGGTCTCCCCCAAACTCACTGAAGCTTGACCCCTATTTAACAGTGGCAATAGGGTGGGAAATCCGATTACGGTATTTGAAAGGTGGAAACTTTAAAAGGTGATTAGATTGTGAGAACTGTGCCCTCGTGAATGGATCGATCCGTTGGTGGAGTGATGGGCGTGGTTCTGGTGGCTTTATAAGGACAGTGAATGAGGTCAGCTCTCTCTTGCTCATGTCATTTTCTCTCGAGATGGGATACCCTGAGTTGTTACAGAGTCACCACACAGAAGAAGGCCCTCACCAAATGTGTTCCCTGGATTCTGGACTTCCCAGCTTCTGAAACTGTGAGGAATAAATTTCATTCCTTTATATATTAAATCGCTCAGCTTCAGGCAATCTGTTATAAGCAACAGAAACGGACTAATATGACAATGATGGATGCGCCAGCTTGCTGTAGCCACTGTGTACAGGCAGTAACATAAAGAATGTACCTTGTACTTTCCATATTAAATCGCTCAGCTTCAGGCAATCTGTTATAAGCAACAGAAACGGACTAATATGACAACGATGGATGCGCCAGCTTGCTGTAGCCACTGTGTACAGGCAGTAACATAAGAATGTACCTTGTACTTTCTGGACTCTGAAGCCCAGTGCTGAGGGTGGCAGGTGAGGAATGGGGTGGGGCAGGGGACAAGAAGGCTCCTTTTTCAGCATGGATGGCTGAACCCTGCGTTTACCAGAATTGGGGTGTAAGTCATAAATCTGGGAAAGGAAGCGCTGAAAGACCTCATGTTGCTCCTCCAAGTGGGGCCCGGGAGTGACGCAACTCCATGAATACCTGCAGTGTGTGGGAGAAAAGAGCCATAAATAACTCAGCCAAACCTGACTAAAGGCCATTCTTCTGGAAAGGCATGCGGTCCAGGTGATGAAACCGGAAGAGGAGGCTGAGGATTGCCTCGACAAAGACCTGGCCTGTGGCCATCAGCTTTGGATTTCTATAATCCCTGGGATTCAACCAGGAGGGGAAACAAGGACTTTTGTTTTGATTTACTGGGGGGAGGAGGGACGGGGGCATTTTTTTCCCTTTAATTCTGAAATGCTTTGATAGTCAGCTGCACTGGTTGGCAGCTGTCGATGGGAGGCAGCTCTTTCCCCTGGGTCTTGAACTGCTCAGAAAATCAGTGTGCCTTTCACCAAAGAGGCCCAATCCAGACTACGTCCTCCCACGGGCAATTCAAGGCACCCTGCACATGACCCAGTTCTCATTCTGATAAAAAAAAATTCATGAGTTTCTTGAGGGGTTAGCCTCCAAATTTCAATCCACTGTGTCCTGCCTAATGTTTTCCAAGAGGACTTCAAACTAGAAAACCCTGCCTCAAGAAAACCTATCTTTGAATAAGATGAATGGGAAATGGATTTGGGGGCAGCGTTTCAGGAGAGGAGTTAAGAACCTTGGAGGAGCCTCTTTAAAGTCAGGTATTGTTATGGGCCAAGTGGTGCCCCCCAGTCCCATTCATATGTTGGCATCCTAACTCCCAGTATATTAGGGTGACTATATTTGGAGAAAGATTCTTTGAAGAGGTAACTAAATTAAAGGAGGGTATAAGGGCAGCACTAATCCTGATGTCCTTATAAGAGAAGGAGATTAGGACACAGACACTCACAGAAGGACAACCATGTGAAGACACAGGGAGACAATGGCCATCTGCAAGTCAAGGAGAGAGGACTCAGAAGAAGCCAACCCTGCCAACACTTTGATCTTGGACTTCCAGCCTCCAGAACTGTGAGAGAATAAATGTCTGTCATTTAAGCTTTCCATCTGTGGTGCTTTGTTATGGTGGCTCGAGCAGACTCATACAGGTGTGTTGAGGTGCACTGTCAGGGGTGCCCTGGGACAGGGAGCAGCCATCTGAGACTGCTCTGAAATGGCAGTTGCTTAAGCTGACTCTTCTTTGCAGAGTATGCATAAAGCAAATGTACTTCACAGGGCCTGGTTTTCCAAAGCCTTGCAGTTTCAAATATTGACCTTGCAAAGGACAGGAAATTTTCCCCAGGCTATATAGTCTCTGTTGTAAGATAAAGAATTGTAACACAGCAAGGTTGCTGGCTCAAAGACAGACAGATTACTGATTGATATGTAAAGATACTGAGAAATTGCTGTAAGAAGAGAATGTTTGCTAAAATCAAGCTTTTGTTAGTGGATTGACTTAATTGCATGTTACCAGCTTCTATTGATAAACTTGTTAAACTGTGCTTAGCAAAAACCCCACCTATGTTCTCTTCCTGGAACTTCCTGGTCTGGAGAATAAATGCAGGAAGAAAACCCCAATTTGTGGTTAATTTCCCAAATGGAAGGAATGCCTCACTCTTGAGGGTTCTGGGAGATTAACCCCTTTTTGAGGCTTCTCACTGCTCAGAAGAGATGGGCTTTGAGTAATCTTTGGTGGCTCTGTCACTCAGGGGAAAGAGGGGTGACAAATCGGTGGGAGACAAAGCAACACTTCTTGATTAGGGAAACAGACTTTGAAGGGTGGAGAATGAAAGGTAATTGTAAGTAAGGCTGAATGAAGGTGAGAGTGATAAGCTGTCACTCTCCACGCCCCCCCTCAGCTCCTTGGTCCCAGATTCCCATCTCCATCCTCCCACTTGCTTCTCCTCAGCCAGGCCTTGACTGCCCAGTACCTTCTGGTGTCTCTCAGGAACACAGGCAACTTATTAGGGCACCTGAAGACGGAAAAATACCTTGCTTCTCCCCTGATAATCTCTACTGATGGAATCTCACAATGGTGCTGGCAAAGGAATGCTGGGTAAAGGCCTTTCCTAAGTGGCCTTCAGAGTCTATCACTTTGGGAACTACTTGCTCTTCCTACTGTTAAGCTGCCTTGATTGAAAGGGTAAAAGATTTAAAAGAGTAAAAAGTAAAAATAAAAAATTATGTGAAACTGCATTTACAAGTTGAATGAATACCCCCTTACGCTCTCCTACGCCAGATAGAGTCCTGCCTCTTATTCAGACCTTGACTCCTCTCTTTTTTGATTGTAAAACCTTAAAACAAATCAGCCCAGTGTAATTGAAAGATGGGCCAATACTGGAAGTTCTGCTGTGGAGTGGGCTCAACACTCCCGTGAGTGCGTTATTTCACTACTTTGTGTCTTGATTTCTCCATGTGCAAAACTGAGGGTCAGGCCACCCCCTTGCTCAAAATGTCAGGAATGTTCAAGCTGAAAAAATGTTGAGGTTGTCAATAAGTATTGGATATGTATCTAGCTCCAACATGCTATTTACTATAAGTAGGAAATACAATGACCTGCCTGAGAATTAAGTTCCCTTTTTTTTTTACTGTTAAGGTTGGAAGGGTCTACTTATTACTTTTTATGAAAAAACATTCATTGTGCTCATTAAATTCTTGTAATTTTCTTTTAATAACAGGTCTGTAATAGGTAGAAATTACCTGAAAGCTTGGAAAGGATGGTTCCTCATTTCACTATAATTTCAATAAGTATAGCTAACAGCAGATCATTTAGTTGGCATCTTTAGGGAGAACTGAGACTTGTCTCTTTGATAATATTATTGACAACTATTGTTATAATCACAATATTTAATGTTCTAATAGTATTCTCTCAAATGTTCATTTTCTTCCTAAACATTGTCCACTGGATGCAGCTTAAATGTTTTATTCCTCAGAGTAATCAAAACATCACTGTTGGGGCTGGCCCGGTGGCGCACTGCTACAGTGCGCCGCTTGGGAGTGCGGCGGCGCTCCCGCCGAGGGTTCGGATCCCACATACAGACCGGTTCCCGCTCACTGGCTGAGCGAGGTGCAGGCGCAACACCGAGGGTTGCGATCCCGTTGCCGGTCCCGGTCCGGTACGGGCACGACATTGAGGGTTGCGATCCATTGCCGGTCACGAAAAAAGACAAAAAGGAAAAAAAAAAAAAAAATCACTGTTGTACTGAGGTATAATTCGTTGATGTTGTCAGTGAACCACTGTGTTGGTCTTTTTGTCCTGGTGGTTACATGATCATGTTTTTTACAATCTTGTGTCTACTTTGTGCCGTTGCCTATTTTTGGTGATCTGTCTACTTTGAGTGCCGTAGGCTGGGAGACCAGACACCAAGCTGGTTAGAATGTGTCTACAACTCGAATAGGCTCTGAATTACAGGAGTCAGGAGCTCTTTGGTTAATAAGGGTACAGTGAATGTTATAGACTGAATGTCTATGTCTCCCCAAAATTCGTATGTTGAAATTCTAACCCCCAATGTGATGGTAGTAGGAGGTGGGGTTTCTGAGAGGTGATTAGGTCATGAGAGTGGAGCCCTTCTGAATGAGATCAGTGTCCTTATAATAAGAGACGTGAGAGCTTGCTTCCTCTCTCTGCTCTTGGCCAGAGAGAAGACGGCTATATGCAAACTAGGAAGGGAGCCCTCACCAGACACTGGATATGCCAGCACCTTGAACTTGAACTACCCAGCCCCCAGGACTGTGAGAAATAAATGTCTGTTGTTTAACCCACCCAGTCTATAGTATTCTGATATAACAGCCTGAATGGACTAAGACAGTGGACACTTGTGAATGCTTTCCCAGCATGCATCATTCCTTCTCCAACAGTCCCTGATTTCTACTGGTGGATTCATGTGCTTTTACCTAGGCCTCCAAGGAGTGCTTGTGCTCGGCTAAGCCAATCAGCACATTGTACTGTCCTAGGCATGTGATTGGTCCAGAGGTGAGCGACAGAGGGGAACAGGTCCAATCAGGGTGTGCTTAGTGTCTCTAGCTCATGATGCTGTGATAAAGGCACATGCTCTTTTTCTGGACATGGAAGATGACATTGATAGCCTGGATCTGTTGATCCTGCCACCATTAATTAGGGAGTCAGCCTTAGGAGGAGGCTGATACCAAGGTAGGCCAAATGGAGAGAAAGAACAAAAACAGTACCTTGGTGACATCATTGGACCACCAGATCAACGATTGCCTAAAGCTCCCCCACTTCTGTTTTGTTTTTTTAAAACTGAAAGTGATTAGAAAACTTACTGATGATCTACGTAGTCACTATTGCTAATAGCTCAGAATCCCTACCCTGCCTTACGCTCATGTCACATATTTGGTCTCCCTTTTTCATTACGTTCACACAATAAAACATTTTCACATAAAGAGGAGTGGAAACATTTTCACATAATGGGGAGTAGAATAGTAGTTTATAGTATAGTTTATTTTGCATTTGCTTGTTTTGTTTTGTTTTGAGCAATAGAGAACACACTCTGAATAATAACCAGTCCTGTAAATAGTAATGTGTCCTTTTCAGGATACTTAGAAGGCTTCAAGTAATAAAACATTGCAGACACAAAATAAACCGTCTGAATTTATGTACCAAATATTCTCATAGAAAGTATTAATACCTCATGGATGACATGAAAATGGAAAATACAATATGGAAAATACAAAAATAGGCTGTAGAGAATTATGTGAAGATATAAGATAGCAAGTTTTCTGGTATAAGATCAATGTTAATTGCATTTGTCTACACCAGCAACAAACAGAAAATGCAGTTTTATAAAGATGGGATTAAAAAAGTAATAACAATGACACAAAATAAGGTGTCTAAGAATACATATGTATTTTATGGATAAAATTATAAAACTCTTTGATAGACATTAAAGAAAACTTGAATAAATAGAGATACCATGTTTACAAAAAGGAAAACTCAATATTATAAAGATGTCAGTTTTTATCAAACTGATCTACAGGTTTAATGTAATTTCTTTTGAAGTTTCAACAGGATTTTTTTCTGAAATTGGACAAAATGAATTTCAAATTTAAAATAGAAGGGAAAAGTACCAGGAATAATCTAGACCTCTCCTTGCCCAAAGGAGAAGAATCAGGCAGGGGGACATGCTCCAGAGAACAGAACTTATTACAGTCAATTAGACTGTGTGGAATTGACATAGGAGTAAATGAATATTCCAGGCAATAGAATAAAGGGCCTTGGAGCAGAACACTATGTTTAAGAAAACCTGATATATGATAATGATGACATTATAGAGGAGTCAGAAAAGGATAAGAAACTGTCCTGGGGAAATTGGTTATCCATATAAAAAAATGGATTCCCAACCTCATGTAATACATACCAACCATCAATTCCAGATAGATCAGTAACTTGTTTTTAAAAAGACAAAACATTATAACTCTCAGAAAACAGAGGAATATTTCTATAACTTTAGGGTAGAAAAGAATTTCCTAAACAAGACAAAAAAGCATATACCAAAAAGGAAAAGTTTGATCAATTTGACTAAATTAGAATTAAAAACTTCAGTTCATCAAAAAATGTTGTAAAGGGGCCAGCCCGTGGCTCACTCGGGAGAGTGTGGTGCTGATAGCACCAGGGCCACAGGTTCGGATCCCATATAGGGATGGCCGGTTAGCTCACTGGGTGAGCATGGTGCTGACAACACCAAGTCAAGGGTTAAGATCCCCTTACCGGTCATCTTTAAAAAAAAAAAAAAAAGAATGTTGTAAAGAAAGCAAAAAGATTAGACACGAAATTGAAGAAGATATCGGGAATACACATAACTATCACTGGGTTGGTATCTAGGATATGTGAAGAACTAAAAAATAACACAAAAGTTTCACACAACCCAGTAGAAAAAGCACACAGAAGACATGAATAGGCATTTCACAGATGAAGAAACATGAATGACTCATGAACAAATGAACATATGATCAGCCTCATCAATGATCATGGAAATGCAACATAAAACCACGATGAGATATCCCTTTAACACCCACACAATTGGCGAAAACTAAAGAATCACTTGGAGAGGATAGAGAGAGACAAGCACTCTCATTTACTGATGCAGGGAGGTGTATTAGTTAGTTCAGGCTGCCGCAACAAAGCACCGCAGACCGGGTGGCTTAAACAACAGACTCAATGTATTGTCTCAAAGTCCTGGAAGCCAGAAATCTGAGATCAAGGTGTTGGGTGGGTTAGTTTCTTCTGAGGCTTCTCTCCCTATCTTGTTCATGGCCACTCTCTCCCTGTTTCTTCTCCACTCTGTCTGTGTCTTCTCATAAGGGCACTAGGTCTATTGGATTAGAGCCCATCCTAATGACCTCATTTTAACTTAATTACCTCTTTAAAGACTGTATCTCCAAATATAGTCACATTCTGAGGTACTGGGGGTTAGGACTTTGACATATGAGTTTTGGGAGACGCAAGTCAGCCATAACAGGAGGGTAAATTTGCACTGTCACTTTGAAAAACTTTTTTTTTTT
>NW_007729945.1:86040-86693 GCF_000696425.1 Galeopterus variegatus | reverse complement strand
CCACGCTCCCAAGCAGCGCACTGTAGCAGTGAGCCACCGGGCCGGCCCCTTGAAAAACTTTTGAGCATTACTTATAAAATTGAACCCTAGCAATTCCGTTTGCATGTAAGTCTTGCCTAGATGAACCAGAACAAATTCACAGAAATATTTATGGTACTATTGTTTGCAATAATAAGGGAAAAAAGCTAGAAACAGAGGAGTGGATAAATAAACTGTATTATATTCATAAGTAGAATACTATAGGAGTGAGAATGAACTATAGTTGCTGCTTCAACAGGGATGATGCTCAGGAGAGCTGAGGTTATATAGAAGTTACAGAAGAAGGAATACAGTATAATTTTTAAATATAAAGTCCAAAAGTGTGCAAAACCAGAGATACATAATTGGATAATAAAACGATAATGAAAAGCAAGAGCATAATACACAAATTTCAGGATTGTGGTTACCTTTGGGAGGGGGCTTAAGGTCATTGGAAAGGTTCTAATTTTTTAAAAAAATTTAATTTAATTTGAGTATTATTAATATTATTTTTGGTGGTTGGCCAGTATGGGGACCCAAACCCTTGACCTTAGTGTTATAACACTGTGCTCTAATCAACCGAGCTAACTGGCCAGCCCTAAATCTTAAGCTGAGTGGTACATACATGGGTATTC
>NW_007729945.1:85422-85961 GCF_000696425.1 Galeopterus variegatus | reverse complement strand
ATCAACCGAGCTAACTGGCCAGCCCTAAATCTTAAGCTGAGTGGTACATACATGGGTATTCGCTTTATTTTTATTCTTTAATTTTATACATACATTTTATATGCACTTTTGGATGTATAGTATTTCATAATAAAAAAGAAAACAGCTAACACCATTATACACCCACCTAGGCAAATTTTTAACCAATTGTTGCTTTGCCCTCCACGGATTTGTCACCCCACCTCCCCTGGGTGACAGAGCCGCAAAGGATTACTCAAAGCCGATCTCTTCTGAGCAGTGAGAAGCCCTGAAGTGGTTAACTTCCCTGGAACCATCAAGCGAGAGGCATCCCTTCCTTGAGAAATTAACACCAAATTGGGGTTCTCTTCCAGTATTTGTTTTTCAGACCAGGAAGTTACAGGAAGAGAACATAGATGGGGTTATAGTTTAACAATATAGGCTGGTAACTTTCAGTGAAACAAACCAGATGAAATTCCATTAGACAATTAAGTGATCCACCAACAAAAGCTTGGTCTTAGCAAACATTCCTTCTCCCTCCA
>NW_007729945.1:78891-84718 GCF_000696425.1 Galeopterus variegatus | reverse complement strand
TGCAAGGCTTTGGAAAACCAGGCCCTGTGAAGTACATTTGCTTTATAGTATATTCCACAACCAATAACATTCATTTAAATAAATATTTATTAAGTGCCTATTATAAGTCAGATACATTCTAGGGTCTTGAGATATAGTGGGGGAACAAGACAGAAATCCCAATTCAGAAAGATATATTTTTTAAAAAAATAAAGGATGTATAATAATGGCAGGTAATGATATGTGCAATGAAGAAAAATAAAGAGGGTTAATGGTGAAAGATGTGCTGTTATTTTTGGCAGCATGGCTGGGAGGGACTCTCTGATAAGTTGACATCTGAGCAGAGGCTGGAAGGAAGTCAGGGGACGAGGCTTGCAGATATTGGAGAATTCGAGAAGAGCTCTCCAGGCAGGGGGAACAGGGCGTGCAAAGGTCCTGAGGTGGAAGCCAGCTTGATGTGCTCAGGAAACAGCACTGAGGCCTGGGCTGGAGCACAGGGAGTGAGGGCGTTGGAGGGACAGCGAGGAACGGGCCTCCTGTGCATGGCGACGACTTTGGGTGAAATTCAGAGATAGGAAAATGTTCAGAGAATTTTGAGCAGAGAATGTTAGGCATGTCCAGTGTTTTCTTGGAGGAAGAGCAGGTTTAGGGAAGGGAATCAATAGACCTGTTTTGGATATATTGAATTTGTGATTCGGTATTAGATGTTCAGGTGGAGCTCTGGCAGCCAGCAGGACGTACAAGTGTGGAATTCGGAGGAACACAGGGCCAAGTTTGGGGTAGCTGCAGTCAGCTTGCCATTGATTTTCCCATCAGCAACTGGTGACAACAAATGCAGAAAGTGGACGAAAACTGCAAACATCAGTGGCCTCCCCTGCAATGTCCAAAATGCAGCGGCTCTAAAACTGCAGAAGGAGCTGCCTCAAGCTGATGAATTCCATGTATTTGATCAGGAAACCATGCCACAGGGTGGGGAGGGGTGGGAAAGGATAGAAAATGGTGCAATGGAAACTCTGAGAAGCATTCCAACTGCGACAGGGCGGTCCCAATTCAGCTTCCATGTGGCTGGCTTCAGCAACCTTGTCACTGGCGAAAAGCACAGACCTGGATGAGGAGAACATGCAGGCTTGTAGCATTTTGTCTCTCCTCCCCAAAGTCCTTTAGTGCTATGGGTTCTGCCCTGTGCATCTGACGCCATCCTCCCATAAGTGACAGGGCATTCATAGACACAGCAGTCATACAGGCAGCAAGTAATGACAGTCTTGCCTGTGGCTGTGGCATGTGGCAGTCCCCGCCCTGGGTGTCCTGGGTACCCGGTAGTCTTGGCCTCTCCAGAGTAAGCCCCAAACCACAGGCCACGCTGGCCGCTGGATCGTGCCCCTTCTGTTCCCGGCACAGGTGTCCGTCAGACGCTTTGTACCTTAGTCCTTCTTCTGTAAAATGCTTTAACCTCATTTCAAAAAGGACACCAACCACAAATGTTCTAGGAGTGCAGACAAAAATGCTCACTGTCTCAGCTGAATTCCCTGTCCACTTTCCACAAGGAGAGGGCATAAAAGGAGAGCGTTCCTAACTCCTCCGATGACTTCTGAGGACCATCTATTGAGGGACTGAGGGTTCCCTGGAAGCACGTGGAAGTGAGATGTCCCCCTGCAGTTCTGCATTCAAATTCACTGATAAGATAAGCCTCCCGTTCAGCTTCCCCTCTTTGGTTATAACCGCTGTTGGGCCTTGCTAATCGTTTCCTGCAGTTTTGCTGCTTCGGCTGTGATAAATATTAATGCCATTAACTGGCCGCTCCTTCTTTGGGCCTGGGATTCTGCTAAGAGTGAGGTGATCTCGCTCTCTAGTCTGCTCTTCTCAACGATAAACAATTTTCAGTTTCTGTAACAGAGCTTCCCAGTTTTTTTTTTTTGGTCTGAGCTTCCCAGTTTTTAACTCAAACCTCTACTTTTTTTTCTTTGTTCTCAAAAGAATGAGAAGCCGACTACCATAGCCGAGTCCAAGAAGTTGAAGCTCCTTGTGGTCTCTCTCTCTCTCTTTTTTTTTTTTTTGGATGTTAAAGTGCTGCTTTTATTTGTATTTAAATTTATTATGAAATATTTCAACCACATAGAAAATTTCAGAGACTACAACAAACACCATGTACCCATCGTCCAATTTTGTTAGATCTTAATATTCTGTTACACTTGCTTTATATTCCATGGTCTTTTTTTAAAGTTGGGCTATTTGTCTTTTTAAAATTTATATGTACAAATTCTTTGTGGAGTCTGGATATTAATTCTGTGCATTGCAACTATCTTTATTTATGGTGAAATTTAAGAAGCAGCATCATTTATTGAAATTAATCAACCGAATGATATTTGTGTTTGATTTGATTAGCCTCTAGGAAATTTTTTGTAGTTAGTGATTTGTGTGTCCTCTTTTTTTGTTTTGTTTTTGCCTTGGGTTTTTTTTTTTTTTTTTTTTTTTCCGTTTTCTCTTGAGTCTCTGGCCTAGGCTTCACTTAGGGAACCCTGCTTAACCATTCCAAAAATTAGTTGCTTTGGGCAACTCTGGGTACCAAGCTTCACCACATATAGTAACATATAAAGATTATCATATCTTCTAGAGGCCGTATAAAGGAAAAAGTTTACCATTTTCTCCCTAACAACCATGGAGCATTTGAACTAAAAATGATTTTCCCCTTTCCTCCCTCTTCCTCATTCTATGGATGTGGAAACTGACTTCTCAAAATGGTAGATGATCTAGCCAAAGTCACACAGCTGTGTAGTTGCAGAAGTGGAACTGGGTTTTGATTCATAATTCTTTTCACTATCCACCGTCAACCAACAGCAAGACAACATCTAGTATTCCGAACATTCTGTACCCCAAATACTCCTTTTGTGGATACACCAATTTATTCTATCTAACTGGAGTAATTTCTTTTAATAAATTAATTTTTGATCAAAACATATTGATGGTACATATTAATGATGTACAGAGTTATATTTCAATACATGTATACAATGTGTGATGACCTAATCAGGGTAATAGCATATTCATCATTGCAAAATTTAATCATTTCTTTGTGATGTGAACAATTGATCTCCTCTCTTCTAGTTATTTCATAATATGAGGCAATTTCATTCCTAGTGTCTAAGTAAAAGTTCCTAACTAGTATTGAGTAGCTGAAAGGAAACCTTCCAGGCCACTTAAAGTGCCCATCTGTCCTCCCCAGCCTGCAGAGAAGATTTCTACGCCTGTCACTCGCTCCAGACCTTCCATTGTGAGTTATTGCTTTTGTGTCTCTGTTTATTATTTCCCCCCAGGATTTTGGAGGCCTTGAAGACAAGGACCTTGCCTTCAATGCTTTTCTATCTGAGAGGATCTAGCACAAAGGCCTTGGAGTAAAGCAGATGTTTATGGGAGGATTTGCGCTTTTACAAATTCCATTATGCTTTTAGGACAATGTCTAGGTGCCACCCCAGTGCACCACAGATCCTAAGCTCAAAAGCCTTCCAGGGCCAGGCAAGTAATGTAAATTAATGATGCAAGATAAGCATAGGACCAAAGGGGTATGTGGAAAACCGGGAATTTCATGCCCCATTGCATTAAAAAACTAGGGAGCTCTTCAGAAGCCAAACTTCCAGCCATGGTGGCCCGAAAGCATCAGCAAGTCCTCCCCTCAAAAAAACCAGTATAAAATTGAAAAAAAATATTGCCAAAAACAACCATTTTGGCTCTAGAAATTGGCCAAAGGCAGACAAATTGAGAAGTGTTTATGCATGAAAAGTTGCTAGTGCTGCAGAAGAGAGCACAGGAGCCCGCAGACTTTGTGCCTGGCCCGCTGCAATCCCCACCCTCTTCCCCAGCTCCTGCAGGGACTTTATTAGCAAGGAGCTGCCCAGAAAGAATACCAGCTTTGCTGCCAAAGGGGGCAAGTGGATTTTGGGTGGAGGCTGAAAACCTACAGGGTTGACAGTAAAGCAGAGAACTCAGTAGGAAACTGAAAGAAAGTGAGCCGAAACACCGGGTACCTATCAAGCTTTATTAAAGGTAAAGAATCTGCCGGGATGCTCTCAAAATGGAGAGCAGCACCAGGCCTGGGGGTGGGAGGGCTTATATAGCTGTAGGGAAGGCTGACAGTCAGGGAGGGGTTTGGTGCTGGTGTGGAAGATAAGGCTGGTGGATGCAATCAGGTGGAAGGTTGCACCCATGTGGAAGTAGAGGAGTTTCTATTTCTCAGAAGCCAGAGATTTCTCGTAAGGGAAAGGCTGGTGGCTATTTTGTGCTTATTATGTGCAAAATGGTGCAGGTCAAGTCAAAGATCCATCAGAAACAACTGGAGAAACGCACAGCTCTGCAAGTCTGAGGATACGGCCCTGGTTGAGGTTGGGGTGGGCCAGCCATAGATTGAACAGAAACTCTTGGAATGAGAGAGCCATGGAAAGGCTGAAGTGGGCTTTCCATACATCCCTATATACAGGCAGTGTCCCAGATGCTCTGCTTAATGAAATCTCACTTAAACCTCACAAGAACCCTACAAGGAAATGATTCTTATCACCTCTTTTTGTAGTCTTATCTTCCTTTTCTCTTTGCTTTTTTTAAAAAAATCTTATTCTGATAGTGCTGGTAGTGGTGTCTGTTCAAGATATCAAATTCCAAATGTTCAAACTCATTTTGAAGTTCAGCTCTTCTCTTGAGTTCACTGAGCCATGGTAGAAATGTGTATGAGCCCATCAGCTGAGTACCAAATTATTTTCCTAAAATGCAATGACATACCCTTCAGTATCTCTAAATTATGGCCTGATCCCGCCTACGCGTTATCATTGAACTTCAGTTTGGGGTGACCAGTCGTGTAGATAAGCCTGGGGATACGTGTGTATGTGGGGGTTAGTGGGAGGGAGGGAATTCTTTGCTGACTAGATTATATATCAACCTCGTTAAGTTCAGAGATCAAGCGTTTTTATTGTCTTCTTAACTCTCGGTCCTACACAAACACATGTGTGCCATACCTGTAGGACCAGCTACATGATTTGCAGGGCCCAGGGCAAGAAAAACATGCAGGGCCTCTTGTATAAAAATGATTAAGAAATTCAAGACTTCAACAGCAGAGCATTAAACCCAGCGTGAGGCCTTCTGGCTGCACAGGTGACACTGGCATGAAGCCAGTCTCACACCTGCCAGCATCTCTCCTGAGACAGGACCGCAGAGGACCTCTCGTTGTTAACATCACTCCCTCCTAGATGACTGATCCATCTTCATAGGAAGACTCTCCTCTCGCTCATCTCTAGTTACCATTAAACCTTTTCTCTGCCACTGTCAGGACATTGTCTCCTGCTATCAGGAAGACAGGACCTTTGGCTCCACAATTTTTTCAGTGCCAGGTGGTTGCAGGTGAAGTCTGGGTCAGCGGTCAGTTTAACACCCCTCTGTCACTGCTTGTCCCACTGGGCTGTTCCTCACTGTGGCCAGTGGTCTTCCTGGACCTGGCTGGTGGCAGTAGAAAGTGGTCACCAAAGTGGAATTTTAGCATTCCTGCAGTGCGAGGGGGAACGGCCCCTGGGGCAAACTTGGCGTGGCTGGCAGGAATTCCTGGTGTGTGTGTCTTTGGTCAGGGTCCCCTAGCGTGTCTTTAGTTGATCCTTGATGGCTTAGTGGACTCTGAAGGGTAGATGGAGGTAACTCAGCAGCTGGGCAGTGCTAGGTGCCAACTCTTCACTGTCTCTGTGCACACTGGCTGTCCCCATGGCCGCACACAGACCCGCTGATGCCATCAGCCCAGACGGCTCCCTTCTTCCCTCCTATTCTCATCCTGGTCCCCTTGTTTGCTGGTTTCTGATCAACATGGGCAAGGGACACTCGC
>NW_007729945.1:76620-78119 GCF_000696425.1 Galeopterus variegatus | reverse complement strand
CACACACACACACACACACACAGAGTCTGGTGCATTTGGGCAGTGCACAGATGACACAGCCCCAGCCCTGGACTGGAGCACAACCTGCTTCTGTCCCTCCCGTCACTGAGCATCTCAGAATGCTGGAGAAAACAGACTTGTAAAATATGTTTACATATTCTAAAACTTCATTAAACAAAGCAATCCTACAAGACGTGTAAATATACATATATATGTAAATATATGTACATATGATAAAAGTTTTGCCATGTACAGATGAAATTGCCACTGGAGAAATTTTTGTCAAGAAACTTTTTTGAATTTCCATGCTTTATCTTTGCTTCTTTGTTTCTTCATTCTGTCTTTCTTTTATCATTAAGAATTCTTTCTCATTGGTCTTGATTCCTTGTACTTGATTCCTCTTACTGATTGTAAAGAGCTCTCCATACAAAGATGGAAATGGTTAAACCAAGATAAAAAGTCTTCTCCTACTTACAGAGACATCATTCCCTCCTTCCCTCCGTCCACAAATAATTGTTCATTCCACAAATAATTCATTCCACAAATAATTATTGAGTGCCTACTTTATGCCAGGCGTGTTCCTGCATACAGAGATGAACAAGACAGATGAGGTCCCTGTTCTCATGAAACTTATATTCTAGTGTGAGAAAATAGACAAGGAAGAGAGGGAGAGAGAGGAAGGGAAAAGGAAAAGAAAAGAATAAAAGAGAAAAGGAAGAAAATCAGAGTTGCAGGTGCTATGAAGAGAATGAAAATGATACGATGGCATGGAGTGACAACATGCCTTTAGACTGGGTGACTAGGAAAAGGCTGTCTCAGATGAAGTAGCTGAGGTCTGAATGTCACGAAATCATTTCTGCTAACTTCAGATGGGGAGCACTCAGGCAAGAGGGAGTATATGTTCAGAGAATGTAAATTTAAGCTCAGACCAAAGCAAGTATAATTAGCAGTATAGTTTTGTGCTGCCAGTCATTAAGTTTTCAAAAAACCTTATTTCTATTATTCGTATCTCCATTAAAATGGACTATTCAAAGTCAGAGTCAACTGTGGAGAAATACAGATCAGCAGCAAACAGAGACAAGTGAGAAATGCTGGGCTGCTTAGCAGAACAGTCAGTTCTCATTGAATGGCTTTCCCATAGTCTGTCCCCCTTCCTAGGCAGGAACCCTCCTTTTCCTATTCTCAGGGTAAGAAACAAAACAAACCAAATAAATCAAACCCAAATCAAGAAACTGAACCAAACCCAAAATATCCGCCTCACCCCAAACAGAAAATACCCCTATTACTCACCAATTCCAGCAATGAGAGGAGAGGTTGCCATCAGGGTATGAAGTCATTATATTCTACATTAATTGGAGTGAAAGATCAGAGAAGAGGTGAGGTTTTGGAAAGAAAACTCAAAGAACAACACCCTTCCCACTCGATTGTTTAGACCAGCCTTGCAATTAAATACTAAAACTATACCAGCTGCACATTGACCAACTCATCTGCCATAGACT
>NW_007729945.1:74795-76041 GCF_000696425.1 Galeopterus variegatus | reverse complement strand
CTTGCAATTAAATACTAAAACTATACCAGCTGCACATTGACCAACTCATCTGCCATAGACTAAATTGTGTGTCCCCCAGATTCAAGTGTTGAAGCCCCACCCTCCATGTGACTGTACTGGAAGTGGGGCCTTTAAGGAGGTGGCTAAGATTAAACAAGGTCATAAGAGTGGAACCCTGATCCTATAGAGCTGGTGTTCATGGGAGAAGAGGAAGAGACACCAGAGATGTCTCTACCATACGAGGACACAGGGAGAAGGAGGCCTTCTGCAAGCCAGGAAGAGAGCCCTCACCAGAAACAGAGCTTGATGGGGGACTTCCAACTTCCAGAACTGTGAGAAAATAAATGTCTGTTTGTTAAGCCACCCAGGCTGTAGTATTTTGTTGTGGCAGCCTGAGCTGACTGAGATGTCATCTTACCTCTAGGTGGTACAGAGAGGACACAGTGAAATGAGTGAAGGAGCTGGATGCCCTCAGGGTCCCCCCATCTGATCCAGTGCTGGAAAAGTAGCTAATGAGATCACGGTGGCTCAAGGATTGAGTGTAGTTTTTTTTTTTTTAATTCTCCATTTATTATGACTTGTAATTAATACATTGTTTAAAATAAAAGGTTGACAGTATATATTTTAAAATTTTATAATTTTTTCAGTTATATCAGGCCACTTGAAATATTTATTGGGTGAGTAGATGAATATATGAAAACAATACCACTGACCATAATGATACCATAATAGACCAGACCTATACTTTTACATTTCCCCCTAATATTTAAGGTTAGCTTTATGTTTAACCCATTGAGACTGGACCTGTGTCAAGTGGGCATGTATCAGCTATACCTTCACCAAAAAAGATAGCACAGTACCATCACTGGGGCCAAAGGATGACTTTGGTGGGCCCTAGGAAGCTTTGTGGGCTCCGTCCTCCATAAAAGAATTTAAAAATATATTTTTATGATGGCATTCTTCTGATTTTAAAAGAAATGAACATTAAACCATTTTCATCAGCCCAGAAAAGCATCATGAGCCTTTGGCATGGTGCCTAACACACAAGTCTGCCCTGACAGAAGTCAGCTCCCTCTTTCTGGAGTCTGGGTCCTGTTTCCTTACATTAGCTATGAGATCTGGGGACAATCACTTAGGATTTTTACCTACAAAAATGAGATGCAGGGCCGAGCCCGTGGCGCACTCGGGAGAGTGCGGTGCTGGGAGCACAATAGCGCTCCCGCCCGCGGGTTCGGATCCTATATAG
>NW_007729945.1:72908-74115 GCF_000696425.1 Galeopterus variegatus | reverse complement strand
TGGTGTGCAGGGAGCTGGAACTAGAGACGACAGTTTGTTCTCCCTGCCTGCCCAGAGGCTGCAGGCCAGCGAAGGAACAGAAATGTCCAAAGGAGAATTGTACCAAGAAGGTTCTCTTCTGTTCTCAGGACATCTTCAGTAATGGACCCATTTCTCCCTAAAGCTTTCTGACAGCTGGGTCTCTTTGGGGAAAGCTTCAAGGTGTGAATCCTGCTCTGAGGTGAGCTTGGTGCTGGAACAGAAGTGATTGCATCTGAGTGATGTGCAAAGCTCTTAACTCAAGGCCTGAAAGCTCTCAGCAAATGTTGCCTTTTAATATTAACAGCCCAAGGCAGGACTAAAGTGTGTTTCTGGCATCAGTTGCACCATCAATACAATAGTTAACTAATAAACTAACCGGGACAGATAATTAGCTAGGGCAGTGGTTCTCAACTGTGGGTGATTTGGCCTCCCTCACCCAGGTGACATTTGTCTATGTCTGGAGACATTTTTGTTGTCACAGCTGGTGCTACTGGCATCAGTGGGTAGAGGCCAGAGATGCTGTTCAACACCTTACAGTGCACAGGACAGTCCCCCCTGACCCCCGCCAACAAAAGATTAACCCAAAGTATCCACAGTGCCGAGGCTGAGAAACCTGATCTAGATCCTTCCTCTAGTGACACACCAGAAGTGAAAAATCAGAGTAATATTTATAGCATACTATGAGGTCGGCTGGCTCTATTATTTAAAAAATAAAAAAAAAAAATACAAAGCAAACAATTATATATACAACCTTCTTCCTCTTCACTGCCTCAGCTGAACTGACATCAAACTAACTTTATTACATAACCTGCTGAATGACTTACCTTTATTTGCGGGACTAAAAAGCAAATGTGATTTTCCAGTGGAAGGAAACTGCAGAGAGCCAAGCAGCCAAGGTTTCTGCCTAGAGATGAACAATCATCGCCCTCTGCTGGAGGATTTTATAACTGCTGCACTAAATACTGAAAAAGCATCTACGCGAGACATAATTTAACAAGTGTCTGGGGCCACAAGCTTTTTTCTTTGAATACGTGATTGCCTTCAAGAGCAGAGATTGTACTGATTTATGGGACCAATTTTCTTTTTATGTAGTACCTTGAAAATTCAGATATTTTGATTATAGCAATCAAATATTCCTGTTTGTAATTAGCACAGAATTAATTTATGAAACAATGTTAAAGCTTAA
>NW_007729945.1:67217-72250 GCF_000696425.1 Galeopterus variegatus | reverse complement strand
CTATTAACATTTCAGAATATTTTCTTTTTCTACGAAGATATGACAGTAAAGATGTTTTTTTTAAATTGTCTTATTGTTTGTTTTTATTTTTGTTTGTTTAGCACAATTGTCATCATACTATAGAAAATAATGTATCCTGATTCTTTCTTTTTCTCTAAACATGTCCTAATCATTTCTCCGTGTTATTACGAGCAGTGTCTGGTTACTGTGAGGGACACACAGATGCCTTCTCCAGGGAAGGTCTTGTCATCCCAACTGCTGTCCACCCCTTGGGGATTGCCTCAGCTCCAGGGAGCCCCTGGGATCAGGCAGACACCCTTCCCAACGCAGCCCACATCCACGGCTGTGGAGGCAGGGGTGTGAGGGCCTGCCCATTCTGGCCCCACACAGGAGAGCTCTGATGGGCCATATCTACTCTGGAGCTCGATCGGCTGCATCTGACCTTCTGCCTCTGCCCAGGCCTGTTTCCTCCTCTCGCCTTCCACAGCTGTTCATTGAGGGCACTCCGTGTCTATATCCTGCACGCCAAATTCCCTCTGCCTCCCAGAGAACATGTCCTGTGTGTCCATGACTATTACTTTTAATTTTTTAAATGTAGTACTATGTGAGCAGTGTAAAAGGGTATTTGGTAAAAAGAAAGTCTTCCTCTCAACTGACCTCTGCTCCCCCGTTTTTCTCTCCAGAGGCAAATGCTATTCTTCATTTTGTGTGTATCCTTCCAGGGCTGGGCTGTGTGTATATAAACACAGATACTGTGATGGTTAATTTTAATGTGTCAACTTGACTGGGCCCCGGGGCGCCCAGATAGCTGCTTAAACATGATTTCTGGGTGTGTCTGTGAGGGTATTTCTGGAAGGATTAACATTTGAATCAGTAGACAGAGTAAACTGGATTCTCCTTCCCAGTGTGGGTGAGCATTATCCAATCCATTGAGGGCTTAAATAGAACAAAAAGGTCGGAGAAGGAAAGATTCACTCTCTCTTTCTCTGTTTCTCTCTTTCTGCCTATTTGAGCTGGAACATGAATCTTCTTCCGCATTGGTCCTCCTGGTACTCAAAGCTTCAGGCCGGGGCTAGAGTCTCTATCATCAGTTCTCTGGCTGTCAGGCCTTTAAACTACACCAGCGGCTTTTCTGGGTCTCTAGCTTGCAGGTGGCAGATCATGGGACTTCGCAGCTTCCATAATCCCATGAGCCAAAACCTTATAATAAATCTCTCTAGATAGATAGATAGATAGATAGATAGATAGATAGATAGATAGATGATATATATGAGGGTACTTCAAAAAGTTCATGTAAAGATTTGTATTATCTTTCAATTCAATTTTTCCATTATCTTTTTGAAGTACCCTGTGTGTATGTATACCCTTCTGTGTGCTTTGAAGTACCCTTCATATATCCTATTGGTTCTGTTTCTCCAGAGAATCCTGACTAATACAGATACATACCACTTTTTAAAAAATAACTTTTTATTTTTTTTATTTTTATTTTTTTTCCTTTTTGTCTTTTTTACTGACCGGTAACGGGATCGCAACCCTCGGTGTTGCACCCGCACCGCGCTCAGCCAGTGAGCGGAACCGGTCTCCACATGGGATCCGAACCCTCAGTGGGAGCGCCGCCGCACTCCCAAGCGGCGCACTCTCCAGTGCGCCACCGGGCCAGCCCAATAACTTTTTATTTTGAAATAATTCCAGGTTAACAGAGGGGTTGCACAGATCATATGGAAAGTTCCCTTATCTCCTCCATCTGGCTGCCCCTAATGTCAATATCTCATGCCACTGTATTTGTCAAAATCAAGAAATTAACTGGTATGGTGCTATGAACCAAACTACTGCAGATTTAACTCAGATCTCACCAGTTTTCCACTAATGTCACTTCTCTGGACAACGCAGGAGACCATTTTGTATTAAGCACATCACTTTCAATGGCTTCATGATGCCCCTTGCTGTGGATGTCCTGGAATTACCACACTTGTGTTGGACTCGAAGCAATTCTGCCTTTTTTTTCCCCCTCATGCTAATATAGATATCACATTGATTCACAGTTTTCACAAAGTTCTTTCCCAATTTCTGGTTGCTTCCTTAGCATACAGGGTATGGCTGTTTTTGATGGGTGTTGCTTCATGTTACCAAAACTCTCTGCTACAGAGTTGCATGCTCATGCTAGGAGCACATCACTCACTGCACCCTTTTGTCGGCAGGGATTCCTACTGTTCCAATTCCCTTCCTTGAGCCTCTCAGGACAACTTTCCACAAGATCAGTCATGTCAGATGTTAAATCTATGAGTTTTGATTTATTTCTTGGAGACATCCCTGCTAAGGCCTCTTTCCTCCTTCTTCTGGGGCCTCCTGCCCCACTGCTACCCTGGGACTTCTCTTTGCCATCATTCTTAGAATTCCTTTTGCCCCTCTTCTGGGTTGGTATCTTATCCTATGTTTCCCCCCAAAAGCAGAGCCTGGAGCCCAAGTTTGCATGTGGGTAGTTTCTTCTGGAAGGTTATCCCAAGGGACAGGAGTAGGGTGAAACAGGAGGTGGGAAAGGTCACTCAAGGGTGTGTTATTGAGTTGGTCACCACTGTGGACAGCTGGGTCTCCATCCTGGTGGGGCTTTCCTGGAGCTTAGTAGAATGCACCCCAAATTCTCTGCCTGAGGGACCATGTGGGGAGCTCTTATCTACCTTTTCTCATTCCCTCATAGCCAAGGCTTGCCTCAAGGGGCTGTATGTCCCTTGCACTTCTGTGATGAGCAGGTATGGGCAAGGTTTCACAGACATCACACCCCAGAGTCAGCAAGGTTTGGGGCTGTGAGGTTATACCTGTGCAAAGCACTGGGATGAGTACAAGGTGACTAGGAAGAGAGGCAGTGGAGCAAGAGAGGTTGTCTGGAGCAGATGGATTCTCTGCCTTCTGGCTTCCATGCCTTTGTCTTTTTTGGTGTATGCCTTTGTTTTGGTGGAGCTGTTTTCCAGTCATTTCATCAGGTTCAAAAGATTATACAATGGCAAAGGCACAGCAATGGCAGCTTCCCAAGCTGCTCAACATCCAGCCAGACAGTTTGCCCTCCATGCCTTCTGCACAGATATATTCCTACCTCTCCCCTCACCACCCTTCCAGGTTCCCCCTGCTTCCTGGCTAGTTTAGATACCATTTTCCATATCCCCTACATTCCCCTTTTGGGTTTACTCTGTTTTGGGGGACATCCTCCACTAGCTTCCTGAAAAAGGTACATTGGGAGGTAACTATCTTTAGAACTTGCATGCCTGGAAATGTCCTTGTTCTATTCTCATGTTCTATTAAAGGCTGGAAATCACATTCTTTTGCAATTTTAAATGTATTACTCTATTGTTTTCTTAATTTTGTTGGTAGGGAAGGTGGAGGAGGGTGTATTAAAGCTGATATCTGTACTAAAGAATGGCAGAAACTTCAGGAATCACCTCCAAATGCCTGGACAGCTCTTAGGGGCAGCCACAGCTCCAGAGACTGCAGGATTGGCTGAGGCCTTTGTTGTGGCTGTGTCACCATGCAACATCTTCCTCTGCCCACTCTTGCTTCCCTCACCCCCCTGAGAGTACTGACTCCAAGAGTACTCTTCGTCAAAGTTTTGGCACACAAATCTTGGGCTCACGAGTCTACTTCCCAGGGAACCTGACCTAAGAGAATGCCCTAAGCGTACTACAAAGGAGAAATAAAGGAAAGTACCATATAATACTGTCTAATACATAATAAAATAATGTGTTCCCTAAAAATGATTACATTGTGTAATGTTGAATATACATATTATCCTGATTTGAGCATCACATATTGCACACAGGTTATTGATATGCAATGCATATCACAGATATGTATAATCAATTATTTTTCAATAAAAAAAGTGTTCCAATATGTCAGTGATTGCACATGACTATGCTAGAAGACAAATGAAATAGTTGGATGCTTGTACCTATATGTAGGCTCACTGTGGATGTGACTACAAATGCAAACTGGTTAGCAGTTTTAGGTGACTCAAATGCCATAAGCAGCATTGCTTTTAGTGGGGACATGATTTTTCAAATGGTGAACAACTCTTGGTAAAGCTCTGAACAACAACAAAAAGAACAACCTTTTTTCAAGGTACACAGTTGAATTCCTGGAACATTTTGTGTACAGTTAAGAGTGCAAATATATATTGTATTTATTTGCAAAATGGAGTTACTTTCTAGGCTTAGATAATTGTAACCAGGTTTTTCACCTACCTAAATGTGCAGTCCAGTGGAATGTAGGACACTTTTGTTTGCAGAACCGTCTCAGACTTTAAGAGACATCTGATATTCCTGGCCCTTGACCCCTAAATGCCCATAGTGCCTCTTATTCTATTTGATCATAAAAATTGCTCCCACAAGTTTCCAAAATTGCCCCTAGCATTGATATTCACCCAGTGGGGACTCCTGTTATCATATCTGGTTGATGATAAGGCAGCTTACCTCTCAGTGCCCCGACTGGCATAGGATAAGTTCTAATTGGATGTTATTGGTGTGAATCTTGGGTATAAAAGAAAGAGACAATGTCCCTTGAGGAAGAGAAGCCACGATTAGACTGGACCCGTGGATAGACCTCACCACCATAGGGCTGAGAAAACAGTGGATAATCTATAATCACTACCTAATGTTTCTTGAGTAGAAAATAAACTTTGCCAAAAACTTTTTGACCTACATTTTAAGGCTCTTTGATCTTTCACTCACTGAGTTATAAAACAAAACTTAATTGGGTCCTTGACAGAGGGAGTTCTCCAGAGGCTTAGCCAAAATTGCTCCTGAAACAATGACATTATTTAAATGTCCAATGGCCTAAACAAGGGGATTGTGTTCTGGGAGAGGCTTACCTACTGTGGAGTTAGACTTAAGGAGTGGTCAAGCGTTAGTACCCTCTTATAAAAAGAAAATAAAAATGTGGTCTGGGATTCACTTCAAACTAGTCTTGGGTGTGGGGAGGAGTGGGCGGTGGGGGCAAATGAACCAGGATTGGCCAGGAATTGATAATTGTTAAAGCTGGCAATGAGT
>NW_007729945.1:65170-66520 GCF_000696425.1 Galeopterus variegatus | reverse complement strand
TAAAATGTACCATTCTGGGTTAGATTGATGTGTCTGTTGGTAGGGAAGGCGGAGGAGAGCATATTAAAGCTAAAGGATGGCAGAAACTTATGCTATGTGAATAGTTGTTATACTGTACTGCGTAATAACTTCGTATACAGGAATCACCTCTAAATGCCTTCCTGTACCATAATTGTTTTAAGACAGTGCATTTGAGGGTTGAAATAAACAGCTATTAAGGAAACTGAACACCTTCTCCCGACACCTGCTAGCTCTAGACTTTCCAAGACAGGCTTGTCATTCATTCGTTGTAAGAATCTGCCATCTCTAAAAAGTAAGTCCTAGTGATTAGTTCACCAATGAGTTCCCCATAATTCCTTTTAAAAAGAAACAGAGAGAATCAAACCTGAAGTAGGTCTTTAAAGGAATGGAGAGGCATGCCAGAAGATGAGCGATTGTCAGAGCCTGGTCGTTTGTCTGAATTCTCGGTGCGTGCCCTGGGGCAGCTGTCAGAGCAGGAGGGGAATTGAAGGGGGATTATCCGAGCCTTTGTTGCAAAGATGGATGGTTTCTAAGTGGAGCCTCTTCTCCTCACGGTGACCAGGCTTGATAGTGAACAAAATAATGGCCAGAAAGAACATCACCAGGCCCCTAATGAGAGGCTGTTGACAGAAAAATTGCTCTCACATTCATCAAAAAGCCAATAAATGCCAAGGAAGGGACTGGAGTTGCAGCATCTCATAAATTCTTCCTCAAGGGGCCTCCAGAGGGGAGTTTTGGGACAACACACCTGCTCTGACTTCTTCCTGAACATTGCCAAATAAACTTCTAGAAAGCCTAGAACATTTATGGGGTGGTTTAACCCGATGGTTTTGGGGGAATGTCGACCGGGAGGCCACTCCAGCTTCTGGTCAGAGGATCCTNCCCGATGGTTTTGGGGGAATGTCGACCGGGAGGCCACTCCAGCTTCTGGTCAGAGGATCCTTTTTCGGGTACTAGGTCCATATCTCTGTAGTCATTTAGACCTCATCTGTGTGATATCCCAATTTGCAAGTTAACTGAGAGCTGAAGTCCTCCCTTGCTTTAGAACCCAAGGCTTTATATGGATAGTGCCATTTGCTTGCTAATGAGTCAGAATGGATTTTTCCTCTTGGTTCCTGTAGTACTTACTACCTGTGCTGGTCCTGTAGCAACCGATTCTGTCGTATCATCGTGACATGCCTTCTGTTGCTAAAGCTCATTTTTACTTTCTTGCTAGGGTAGGGGATGTTTCCTGAGCACTGAATAGGAAGCAGCTTCTTGACTTAGTTTGGGTTCCCCCGATGGCACACCCCGAATCAAGGACTTATGAGATGGTGGCTTATTTGGAAC
>NW_007729945.1:62883-64833 GCF_000696425.1 Galeopterus variegatus | reverse complement strand
TGGGTTCCCCCGATGGCACACCCCGAATCAAGGACTTATGAGATGGTGGCTTATTTGGAACGTGGTCTCAGGCAGCACAAGTGAGGGGGTGGGGTGAGGTCAGGCAGGAAAGAGAAACTCCAGTCAAGTTTGCATTAATGAACAGGTCCCAGCTGTGGGCACCTGGGCTCAGGCATGCTGGGGACCTTCTGAGAAAACACAAGCAACACACCCCAGAATTGTTCCCTCTGAGGTCCAAGAGGCTGGGTTACTTCTCCATGGGTCCTTGTATTCTGCTGCTTGAGGGTGTCCCTGGAGGCCTTAACTCCTCGTACTTCTAGGTTGTTCTGTTCCAGGCTGTACAAGCCTAGGATGGCTAAGAAAACAACCCCAGGGAATCAGAAAGACAAAAGCGCTTGAGGGGGAAACTGTTACCTGTGGAAACTGCCCACCACTGCTGCAGGTGAACTTGGAGGTGGCCAAGGCGCTTTGGAGCAGACTGTCAACAATATTTGCTACATGTATATTCTTTAATTTAATTTAATTCTTGCAAACACTTAGGAGGTAGGTGTTATTATCATCCATAGTATAACCAAGAGAAAATGATTCTCAGAGAGGGTAGGTAACCTGCCCCACATCACACAGCTCATCAGGCAGAAGTGCTGGGCTCAGATGGCAACCTGACTTATCTGACTCTTATCCCGGGACAGCTATTCTGTATTTGAATTGTAACGTGGTCATGATGTTTCTCATTTACTAGACTCAGTTCCTGGAGGGTTGGAATTGTCTTATACTTTTATAAAAACCCACCCCATAGTGCCTAGTACAGTGCTTTGCAATTCAGTAGACACTCAATAAATACAACAGGACTTCAGAAAATTCATGAAAGGATTTGTTTTTCCACAAACTTATTAAAGTACCGTCATATGTAATTTTATTTATTTATTTATTTATTTGGGGGCTGGCCCAAATAAATACGGGGATCTGAACCCTTGATCTTGGTGCTAAAAGGCTGCACTCTGTAATTTGACATTTTAAAAATCACGTCTTGACTGTTTCTTTTGGAAACAGGTCCGCCCCCCAAAAAATCTATGCAACTAAATAAAGCAAAGGAAGTTAAATCTGTGTATTAGTCCTTTTCTGTTGCTTATAACAAAATACCTAGAACTGGGAAATTAGAAGAAAACAAAATTTCTTGCTTACAGTTTTGGAGGCTAGGAAGTCCAAAGTCCAGGGAACACATCTGGTGAAGGCCTTGCTGGTGACAGTGATGCAGGGGTGTCACGTGGTAGAATGGTGGAACAGAGAGAGACTCTCATGTGCTCTTCTTTGAAAGCCCTCAGAACCATGCCCATGAACCATTATTAATCCAGAACCATTATTAATCCATTCAGTAGGGCATGGTCCTCATAATCCAATCACCTCTTTAAGGCCTCACATTTCAATAACCATAATAGGGTTATAGTGGGGTTTAAGCTTCAGTGACTTTGGAGGGCCACTCAATGCACTGCAATCTGCTTTCATGGGAACACGATAACCTGTGAAGATGGGTCCCCGTTGGCTCTGCAGGAGGAGGGGTGTGAGCAGTCCCTGTGGGGTGTGGGCTGGGGGAGGCAGGAGTCCATCTGCCCTGAGGGGGATATTCCTTTGGGTCTTAAAGACTTTGTGAGCTTCAAGGTTCCTTTATTAAAATGTTATCCCAGGGCAATGTTTCTCAAACTTGGCATTTGCGCACCAGCTTCATGATAGTTTGGTCATACCTAACACTTGCATTATTATTTATAACATTTTTTTCTTTAAACTGACCCACTTTTTAAAGCACCATTGCAAGAAATTATAGCTGTGGAATCATGGGTTTGATGTGTTACTTGTTTTTTCTAGTTGCATCAAAATAATTAGAAAATAATTAAAAAAAATATTCCTCCTGTACCCACTAAAGTCATCGTGTGCAGCAGAATTCACTCTCAGAAA
>NW_007729945.1:58088-62186 GCF_000696425.1 Galeopterus variegatus | reverse complement strand
AAAAAATATTCCTCCTGTACCCACTAAAGTCATCGTGTGCAGCAGAATTCACTCTCAGAAACACTGGCCTGGGAGATATAAGTGTGTTATCAGATGATACTAATTTCTTAGCATCAACCTGGGATCTTTAGATTACTGTTGTACATTGCTTAACAACAAGAATACATTCTGAGAAATGTGTCTTTAGGTGATTTTGTCATTGTGCGAACACCACAGAGGGCACTTACGCAAACCTAGATGGTACAGCCTACCGCACACCTAGGCTCTATGGTCCAGCCTATTGCTCCTAGGCTACAAACCTATGCAGCATGTTACTGTACTTAATACTGTAGGCCATTATAATACAATGGTAAGCATTTGTGTACCTAACATATCTAAGTGTAGAAATGCTACAGTAAAAATACACTATTATTATCTTGTGGGTCCTATAGGTGGTCTGTTGTTGACTAAAACGTTGTGTGGTGCATAACTGTAGTTGTCTAACCCAGGATTCTTCTTGGTCTTTACCTTCCTTAACCATTCTGGAGCTTTGACACCACCAAAAAATACTTTAAAAAAAGAGATTGGTTGTAGAAATAGTATGTATTTTACTTTAGAAAAATGTAAACATTTGAGCAGTATAAAGAAACTAAAAAGTACTGGTGCAGCTGCTTTGGAAAACAATCTGGTAGTTCCTCAAAATGTTAAGCACAGAGTTACTGCATGACCCAGCAATTCCACTCCTAGGTATATAACCAAAAGAAATTAAAACTTAGGTCCACACAAAAAACTATGCACAACTGTTCATAGCAGCATTATTCATAAAAGCTAGAAAGTGGAAACAATCCTAATACCCATCAACTGATTAATGATAAAATTTGGAATATCCATGTAATGGAATATTATTTGGCAATAAAAAGGAATGAAGTGCTGACATGTGTTCTACCATGGATGACCCATGAAAGCATTATGCTGAGTGAAAGAAGCCGGACACAAAAGGACACATATTGCATGATCTCATTTACAGGGAATGTCCAGAAAAGGCAAATTCATACAGACAGAAAGCAGATCAGTGGCTGCCAGGGGCTGAGGGGATTGAGAGGAAATGGGGAGTGATGCTAATGGGCACAGAGTTTCTTTTGGGGGTGATAGAAATGCTCTAAATTTGATTATGATATATTATACAACTCCATGACTAAACTAAAAACCATTCAATTGTACACCCTAAATGGATACATTGTATGGTGTGTGAATTATATCTCAATAAAGCTATTATTTTTTAAAAAGCACTAGTAATTCCATCACTCAGGGTAATCCCATCACCCAGATTACATATAATAAAAAGTGAAAACCCTTTCCCCCATCCGCATCCCACTCCCATCCCCAGAAATAACACCAACATAATGCAGTGAATTACATCCCCTGGGTTTATAAATATGAGCTACCCTTTCATTCATTAAACAAGCCGTGCATCTAACTAACTTCACATGAGAGTCTAGTTTATCATGTGTTCTTGCATGTCTGTTCCTTGAAGATATTTCAGAACTTACTTTTTTATTTTTTGGTGGCTGGCCAGCGCAGGGATAGAATCCTGAACCTTGATGTTATCAGCACCATGCTGTAACCAATTGAGCTAATGGGCCAGCCCCTAGAACTTACTTTTAAGACAAGACAGGCCTGATGCACTTTGCATCAGTTTGACACAATTTCTTTTGTGATATTAGTCTACTTATATTTACTAATCCTTTCTGTACCAACCAAATTTAGAATTTATTTCCCTAAGAAAGCAACTATTTCATCTAGATTGCCAGATAAATGTTTTTAACACACTTCCTTCTTATTTCCAAATGATGGTGCCATAGCCTTTTGTCTGCTAGGTGAGGGAAAGTATCCCTGCTCTCAGAAGTAGGGATTCTCCTCTCTTGATCCCAACTCTCACTCACAAATCTTAAATGACTCCCCCTTGCTTAGCAGATAGTTTAACTCCTTGGTTTTTGCCTTAGAACTCTGGACCCAACCCAGTTTTCCCCTTTGACCCCCACTACTGCCTAGCACATATCTGACACTTTTCTGTCTTCCTCTGCCTTCTCCCCTTGTCTGTCCTTTCTCCTGTCTCGCCTGGTCCAGACTTATCTATTCTTCAAGATAGCCTTCGTCATGAAGCCTCTTCTGATTCTCCAGCTGGAGGTGAACTGCTCCTCCTCTGGACACAGACGCACTGTGTATCTCCTTGCATCTGTTAGCATTCTACCTTGAGTTCATTAGTTATTTATGATTTTCTCATCTACACTAAGAGGATATAATTGATAATGCTTTAGGTTGAAAATACAGAAGACTCAATTCAAAATGGTTTAAACAATAAAGATGTATCCTGTCACATAATTAGAAATACAAAGATAAGGTGGCTCAGTCCCATCATCAAAGACCTGGCTTCTCTCCATCCTTCCACTCTGTCATCTTCACTGGGGAGGCTTTTGCTCTTTGGCTTGTCCTCTCATGGGTGCGAGATGTCTGCAGCCAAAGCTCAAGAGAGAACCCATTACTCGCATGGAGGACAGGCTCTAGGGAGACCTCATGATCCCCTGGCTTCTCTCCATCCTTCCACTCTGTCATCTTCACTGGGGAGGCTTTTGTTCTCTGGCTTGTCCTCTCATGGGTGCGAGATGTCTGCAGCCAAGCTCAAGAGAGAACCCATTACTCGCATGGAGGACAGGCTCTAGGGAGACCTCATGATCCCAGCTCCTGGTGTTCATCCCTTGTGTGATGCCCTCCTCTTGAGTGGCGAGACCTGTAACTTACTTCTAACCCATAGAGTGTGGCAAAGATGACAGGACATACATGATTCCATGCATGAGCTCACTTTGCATAGAATTGTCACAGCCTTCTTGCTGGGAGACTCTCTCCTATGATGGCTTTGATGATGCACTTCCACCATGTCATGAGCTACCACTGGAGAGAGCCATGTGTCAAGAAACTGGGTGTGGCTTCTGGTGACCAGCCAGCAAGAAACTGAGACCCTCAGCCTGCAAGGAACTGAATGCTGCCCACAGCTCTGGGAGNTGTATCCTGTCACATAATTAGAAATACAAAGATAAGGTGGCTCAGTCCCATCATCAAAGACTTGGCTTCTCTCCATCCTTCCACTCTGTCATCTTCACTGGGGAGGCTTTTGCTCTTTGGCTTGTCCTCTCATGGGTGCGAGATGTCTGCAGCCAAAGCTCAAGAGAGAACCCATTACTCGCATGGAGGACAGGCTCTAGGGAGACCTCATGATCCCAGCTCCTGGTGTTCATCCCTTGTGTGATGCCCTCCTCTTGAGTGGCGAGACCTGTAACTTACTTCTAACCCATAGAGTGTGGCAAAGATGACAGGACATACATGATTCCATGCATGAGCTCACTTTGCATAGAATTGTCACAGCCTTCTTGCTGGGAGACTCTCTCCTATGATGGCTTTGATGATGCACTTCCACCATGTCATGAGCTACCACTGGAGAGAGCCATGTGTCAAGAAACTGGGTGTGGCTTCTGGTGACCAGCCAGCAAGAAACTGAGACCCTCAGCCTGCAAGGAACTGAATGCTGCCCACAGCTCTGGGAGACTGGAAGTGAACCCTTCCCTGGTCAAGCCTCAGATGAGACTGCAGCCCTGGATGACACTTTGTTTCCATCTCTGTGGGACTCTGGAGCAGAGAACTCAGCTGAGAGGTTGCTGGACTCCTAGCCCCCAGAAACTAAGATTAAAAATGTGTGTTATTTTAAGCTGCCAAGTTTGTGGTAAAGTTGTTATACAATAATAGACAACTAATAGAACTTCCTTGAGTTCTTTCTTCAAGAAGACCCCTGAAGTCTTTTCAGAATTATATCACATGCTCATTCTTAATCTAGTCACTGGCAAAGGAAATAGAATTGCCAAATTTGGCTTAAACAAACTGAGATTTACTTCTAAAAATAAATACATAGAGAAAATAGTTAAGTGTTACTATGAACGAACAATTAGACAAACCGAAAAGTACATTCTACAAGACAACTAGCCAGGTCACTTCAAAAAGTCAATGTTGGGGCCGGCCCGGTGGCGCACTGCTACAGTGCGCCGCTTGGGAGCGTGACGGCGCTCCCGC
>NW_007729945.1:56908-57797 GCF_000696425.1 Galeopterus variegatus | reverse complement strand
GCCCGCACTGCGCTCAGCCAGTGAGCGGACCGGTCTCTATATGGGATCCGAACCCTCGGCGTCACTCAATCGAGTGCGCCACCGGGCCAGCCCCTAAAATATATTTTTAAAAGCCCTAACAACCAAAGGCAATGTATGAACCTTGACTGAATCTTGATTCAAAAAATAGTATAAAATGTAATTTAGGAACAAATGGAGAAATTAGAATATGAACTGGATAATTAATATTAAGGAATTATTTAATATTTTCTGTATTAGGAGTATTACAGCTATGTGAAAGACCATTCTTATACAGTCATCTCTTGTTATCCATGGGGGATTGGTTCCAGGACCTCCCTCAGATACCAAAATCAATGGATGCTCAAATCCCTGATATAAAATGGCTATTATTTGCATATAACCTACATACATCCTCCCGTGTACTTCAAATCATCTCTAGATTACTTACAGTACCTAATGCAATGTAAATGCTATGTGAATAGTTGTTATACTGTACTGTTTAGGGAATAATGAAAAGAAAAAAAAATTCTGTACATGTTGAGCACAGACACAATTTTTTTAAAGCATATTTGCCACTTGCAGTAGGTTGAATCCATGGATACAGAACCCAGGGATATAGCGGGCCGACTGTACGTAGAAGATGCACGCTGAAGTATTTAGGACTAAAATACCACAATGTCTGCAACATATTTTTGAATAGTTTAGTAAAAAACCCCACCTATTTACATACACACAAAGATTAAAGTAAATAAGAAAAAATGCTAACAAATGTTACTGAATCTAGATTGTAGCTATGGCTGATCATTGTATTATTTTTTTCAACTT
The DNA here is from genome assembly GCF_000696425.1 of Galeopterus variegatus. NCBI lineage: Eukaryota > Metazoa > Chordata > Mammalia > Dermoptera > Cynocephalidae > Galeopterus > Galeopterus variegatus. The sequence continues at coordinate 56,972 of NW_007729945.1, read as the reverse complement.
TTCTTTTTTTTCTTTTTTTTTTGTCTTTTGTCTTTTTTCCGTGTCCGGCAACGGATCGCAACCC
>NW_007729945.1:47012-55602 GCF_000696425.1 Galeopterus variegatus | reverse complement strand
AGCGCTAATTTCTTCTGGAGCACCTGGTCACTTGGCCCCAGAATGAACTTGGGCTCGTTAACGAGGAAGACATGTGCTAAGCATGTGTGTGTGTGCTTGCATGAATGCATGTATGCATGTGAATAGGAAATGGCTATTGGGCCAACAGACAAGCCAGCAGTGTCTGCGAAAAGGAACGTGGCATCATTATGATCCTCTAATCCTGAGCTAAAAGGCCAGTAATACAAGCTGTGTGACACGGGATAAGTTACAGTACCTAACTTCCTCAGTGTCCTCTTCTGTCAAAGGAGAATGGTATTACTTAAATAAAAACAATGTATGAAACTATAGGTAAGTCTTAGTTGTCATGATGGCAGGGTCCAAGTCCTATTGACCTTGTGATAGGAACAGCAAACCTAGCAGGCACTAATGAATGTTGAATAAATGCATGAGTGCAAGATGCTATTGAATGGTTAGAGATGGCACCTGTGGTGTAGGAAAGAGTTTTAGGAACAGGGAGGAGTTGCTGATAATGGGCCATAAAGTGCCTTGAGAAAAACTTCACTGGTTAAAAACTGGACAGATTGACTGATTATCTTAAGAGATAATATCCAATGATCAGAACACTAACTTTGGCAACAGTAACAGTTGAGATTATTTTGGTTTAAGGTTCACATACACATATTAACCACATGAACCTACCAAGAACAAGTGTCCTGACTCCTTCCCAACCAACAATATATTTTGTGTATCTCTCTACATGAAGAAGGTTTTATCACTGGAACTGTAAGCACCTGGAGTCCTAAATATGCATTGGCTATGCTTTAAATAAAGAAAATGTGATCTAAAAAACAAACAAAAGCCTTAAGTCTGACTCCATCCAAGTGGAGCAGCAACTGCTGAATGTCAACCTAAATTTACAAGGAGAAACCTACAAACTTCCCTGGATCCAGAAAGAAAACGTCAATTTAATCCAGCTGTTTAACTTTCTTTTTTTTTTTTTCCTTTTTGTCTTTTTTCGTGACTGGCAACGGATCGCAACCCTCAGTGTCGCGCCCGTACCAGACCGGGACCAGCAACGGGATCGCAACACTTGGTGTTGCTCCCACACCTCGCTCAGCCAGTGAGCGGCCGGTCTGTATGTGGGATCCGAACCCTCGGCGGGTGCGTCGCCAGGCCGGCCCCAGCTGTTTAACTTTCTAAAACTAATTTAGAAAATGTAGTCTGAGAATTTTTAAGACCTGCATGTATCATGCAGCCTGTAGGGGGCAGCCACACCCTGGCCACGTTTACTTGAACACAGCAGATACATTACTGAAGGTCTGCTCTGTGCCAGGCCGTGTCTAGGCTCTGAGAACTAAAGCATGAACAGGGATTGATCGTGGAGCACCGAACACTCTTGTTGGGGGGCCCGGGGATGAGACACTAGACTGTGAATTAAAAATAATAATTCAGTGTGCTTCTTGCACAAGACAGTACCTACAAAATAATGTGATCTAGTGGTTACCTGAAAGCTAGTAACAGGGGGAGCATAGAGCCTGGGGCAATAATCACAAACTCCTGCTCTAAAACCAGACTGCTTAGGTTTCAAAACCGAGCCCTGCCCCTTACTAGCTGTGTGATGATGGACAAGTCATTTTCTATCTTTGTGATTTAGTTTCTCATCTGTAAAATGGGGTCAATAAAGCCTACATCATAGAGCTTTTGTGAGGATTAATGTCTTAATATCTGCAAAATGCTTAAAACAGTGCCAGGCACAGAGAAATTACAATGTAAATTTAAGAATTGATAAGATCTAAATCACATTCCACCTTGACCAATACATTTGTTCTTTTTCTAAATTCCTAGAAATTTCTAAAACTGAGGATTACTACTTCAATACAGAACTGGGTAAGAAAATGTTGAAAACATCCAACACAAAAAAGAAATGTTTTTTAAATGTATAAAAATTACTTGCAAATTGTCTTTTAGGGTCTGCACTTAAACACTCTTGGGCAGGACATGGAGATCTGAAGGAAATAGTAACATCACTGTAAAATCAATGAGGACATGAGAAGACTGCCAAGCTGGGAACATGGACCTCATACCACTGGCTTCAACCCTCAGTTTCCCTTTCTCCTCATTTCCCTAGGGAACAGCCATCTCCCTAAACTGGGGAGCTAGAGAGGGCCAGACCATCCCATCTTTTCATGGGCCTCTGTTTGGGACCTGAAAAATAAATTTTGGGCCCCCAAATTTGAAAGAAAAACCCCTGCAAGACTGAAATTTAATATTTTATTGAATGTCTATAAACATGTAACATGTCAATTTCAACAATGTTGAATTTAACTCTTGTAGACTTGATTGCCAAGAAATAACAATCTTTAATTAATCAAATATTTAAAAAATTATTTAAAAATCAAATTACTCAATGCTTTCCCCTAATATAAGAATTACTTTAAAAAATTATTTAAAAATCAAATTACTCAATGCTTTCCCCTAACATAAGAATTATGATAGTGTGGGATATGGGTGTATTCTGACTCTGATGTGTAATGGGACATGGAGCTTCCAAAGGCAGGAGCACCTAGGGCCTGTGAAGGTCACAAAACCAGCCTAAGTAATAAGATTTTAAGAGCATCCTGGATGTGCTCAAGTCTCTCCGCATCCTCTCCAAACCAAATGCAACTGCCCACCATTTCATCATCAAAGCTGTATTGCTCCAACTGTTAAAATGAAAATATGGTTAGGAAGATTTAATACATTACTTCCACTCTACTGCAGGTGTTCACAAACTTTAGCATGCAGAAGAATCACTTGGAAATTTTTTTTAAATGCATATTTTTTTGGGTACCAGAAATCGGAATTTCTGATTCAGTAGGTCTGGTGTGCAGCCCAGGAATCAAACATTCAGATGTAGGTAATCCAGGGACTATGCTCTGGAAACACTACTCTTGGTGAAATGGGTTTTCCGAGGACAGAGAGAGGAAAGAGCTGGTGAATAATGGAAGGGCTCTGGGGGCACCAACCCCATTCGCAGCAACTGCTGAGTGGATAGAGGTTGGCCTCATGTAGGGTCTACCTAGCTGATGACATCTTACAAATGTTTAGGGGTGGCCCCAAATCTGGGAGCTTCTGTAAATGGATTTCTTGCTCTCAAATGTAANATACACATATTAACCACATGAACCTACCAAGAACAAGTGTCCTGACTCCTTCCCAACCAACCATATATTTTGTGTATCTCTCTACATGAAGAAGGTTTTATCACTGGAACTGTAAGCACCTGGAGTCCAAGATATGCATTGGCTATGCTTTAAATAAAGACAATGTGATCTAAAAAACAAACAAAAGCCTTAAGTCTGACTCCATCCAAGTGGAGCAGCAACCGCTGAATGTCAACCTAAATTTACAAGGAGAAACTTACAAACTTCCCTGGACCCAGAATGAAAACATCAGTTTAATTCAGCTGTTTAACTTTCTAAAACTGATTTAGAAAATGTGGTCTGAGAATTTTTAAGACCTGCGTGTATCATGCAGCCTGTAGGGGGCAGCCACACCCTGGCCACGTTTACCTGAACACAGCAGATATATTACTGAAGGTCTGCTCTGTGCCAGGCGGTGTCTAGGCTCTGAGAACTAAAGCATGAACAGGGATTGATTGTGGAGGACCGAACACTCTTGTTGCGGGGCCAGGGGATGAGACACTAGACTGTGAATTAAAAATAATAATTCAGTTTGCTTCTTGCACAAGACAGTACCTACAATGTGATCTAGTGGCCACCCGAAAGCTAGTAACAGGGGGAGCATAGAGCCTGGGGCAATAATCACAAACTCCTGCTCTAAAACCAGACTGCTTAGGTTTCAAAACCGAGCCCTGCCCCTTACTAGCTGTGTGATGATGGACAAGTCATTTTCTATCTTTGTGATTTAGTTTCTCATCTGTAAAATGGGGTCAATAAAGCCTACATCATAGAGCTTTTGTGAGGATTAATGTCTTAATATCTGCAAAATGCTTAAAACAGTGCCAGGCACAGAGAAATTACAATGTAAATTTAAGAATTGATAAGATCTAAATCACATTCCACCTTGACCAATACATTTGTTCTTTTTCTAAATTCCTAGAAATTTCTAAAACTGAGGATTACTACTTCAATACAGAACTGGGTAAGAAAATGTTGAAAACATCCAACACAAAAAAGAAATGTTTTTTAAATGTATAAAAATTACTTGCAAATTGTCTTTTAGGGTCTGCACTTAAACACTCTTGGGCAGGACATGGAGATCTGAAGGAAATAGTAACATCACTGTAAAATCAATGAGGACATGAGAAGACTGCCAAGCTGGGAACATGGACCTCATACCACTGGCTTCAACCCTCAGTTTCCCTTTCTCCTCATTTCCCTAGGGAACAGCCATCTCCCTAAACTGGGGAGCTAGAGAGGGCCAGACCATCCCATCTTTTCATGGGCCTCTGTTTGGGACCTGAAAAATAAATTTTGGGCCCCCAAATTTGAAAGAAAAACCCCTGCAAGACTGAAATTTAATATTTTATTGAATGTCTATAAACATGTAACATGTCAATTTCAACAATGTTGAATTTAACTCTTGTAGACTTGATTGCCAAGAAATAACAATCTTTAATTAATGCAATATTTAAAAAATTATTTAAAAATCAAATTACTCAATGCTTTCCCCTAACATAAGAATTATGATAGTGTGGGATATGGGTGTATTCTGACTCTGATGTGTAATGGGACATGGAGCTTCCAAAGGCAGGAGCACCTAGGGCCTGTGAAGGTCACAAAACCAGCCTAAGTAATAAGATTTTAAGAGCATCCTGGATGTGCTCAAGTCTCTCCACATCCTCTCCAAACCAAATGCAACTGCCCACCATTTCATCATCAAAGCTGTATTGCTCCAACTGTTCAAATGAAAATATGGTTAGGAAGATTTAATACATTACTTCCACTCTAATGCAGGTGTTCACAAACTTTAGCATGCAGAAGAATCACTTGGAAATTTTTTTTAAATGCATATTTTTTTGGGTACCAGAAATCCGAATTTCTGATTCAGTAGGTCTGGTGTGCAGCCCAGGAATCAAACATTCAGATATAGGTAATCCAGGGACTATGCTCTGGAAACACTACTCTTGGTGAAATGGGTTTTCCGAGGACAGAGAGAGGAAAGAGCTGGTGAATAATGGAAGGGCTCTGGGGGCACCGACCCCATTCGGAGCAACTGCTGAGTGGATAGAGGTTGGCCTCATGTAGGGTCTACCTAGCTGATGTCATCTTACAAACGTTTAGGGGTGGCCCCAAATCTGGGAGCTTCTGTAAATGGATTTCTTGCTCTCAAATGTAATCAGGTGTTTTTAATGTTTTCCACTTCTCAGGGTAAAATGCCCATCATCTCCATGTGTAAAAGAACATCTCATCTGAGCAAAAACTACCTGTTTCAAGTTTTATGGAATACTTCCAAATCCCAGTATTGTAGAATCCAGAATGTCAGACCTGAAGGACCGGAGAGTCCAGTGGTGTCGTTTGTATAGAAAGAGAAACTGAGGGCTTACAGAGGCCACATTGCCTACACACGTTCATACAACTGGGACTACCACTCGATGTTCTTGGAAGTCAAGTCAGTGATTTTCCCTAAATCTCTTTTGGCAAGCAAATCTGTATCCCCTTCTCTGTAAGATTTATGGCTTGTCTCCTTTGAGCACATTGCTAGTCTGTCTCTGCGGGATGGAGAGTAATCTTTACTGTATGTTGGGAGGAGAAGAGTGTTGTAGCCAGGAACACAGATTTCATGATCATATAGATCCAGATGCACACACTGGCTTGGTTTGGGTAAATGCCTTAAATTGTCTGAGCCTCATATGTAATATGGAGGATAAGAAAACCTACTCCCTAGGGCCACCTGGCACAGTTTTAGGCTCACTAAATCATCATGTGCTCTTGGCATGGTGACTTCCCCAAAGTCAGGGCATAAAATCATTCAGGGAGCTGGTGTTGTGTCACTCACTGCATTTGTTTATATTCCCCAGGGGTCAAGCCAGCCTTCGAATGATCTCTCATCAGCATGGGCAGAAGCAAACACCCATTTCTATTACTTTATAGCTCCTGAACCTGCTGGGGTATGACCTGCTGGACTGAGCTCAGCTCAGCTTCCCTGGAAGTTAATGGTACACAGAGAAAGATGAATATTCTAGGCTTTCCAAAAGCAATCATCATGTGTGGTTACCAGAAAACTTTCATTCAATGTCCTGATGGAAAGGAAGCAGAGATACAAATAAACCCAGAATTTATATTTGCCTTGGGATAAATTATATGACATTGGAGGGTGGATAGCAGATTTTCTTTCTGGATGATTTTCTGCNTTTTATGGAATACTTCCAAATCCCAGTATTGTAGAATCCAGAATGTCAGACCTGAAGGACCAGAGAGTCCAGTGGTGTCATTTGTATAGAAAAAGAAACTGAGGGCTTACAGAGGCCACATTGCCTACACACGTTCATACAACTGGGACTACCACTCGATGTTCTTGGAAGTCAAGTCAGTGATTTTCCCTAAATCTCTTTTGGCAAGCAAATCTGTATCCCCTTCTCTGTAAGATTTATGGCTTGTCTCCTTTGAGCACATTGCTAGTCTGTCTCTGCGGGATGGAGAGTAATCTTTACTGTATGTTGGGAGGAGAAGAGTGTTGTAGCCAGGAACACAGATTTCATGATCATATAGATCCAGATGCACACACTGGCTTGGTTTGGGTAAATGCCTTAAATTGTCTGAGCCTCGTATGTAATACGGAGGATAAGAAGACCTACTCCCTAGGGCCGCCTGGCACAGTTTTAGGCTCACTAAATCATCATGTGCTCTTGCATGGTGACTTCCCCAAAGTCAGGGCATAAAATCATTCAGGGAGCTGGTGTTGTGTCACTCACTGCATTTGTTTATATTCCCCAGGGGTCAAGCCAGCCTTCGAATGATCTCTCATCAGCGTGGGCAGAAGCAAACACCCATTTCTATTACTTTATAGCTCCTGAACCTACTGGGGTATGACCTGCTGGACTGAGCTCAGCTCAGCTTCCCTGGAAGTTAATGGTACACAGAGAAAGATGAATATTCTAGGCTTTCCAAAAGCAATCATCATGTGTGGTTATCAGAAAACTTTCATTCAATATCCTGATGGAAAGGAAGCAGAGATACAAATAAACCCAGAATTTATATTTGCCTCGGGATAAATTATATGACATTGGAGGGTGGATAGCAGATTTTCTTTCTGGATGATTTTCTGCACAGGCGACTATTAGAATTTATAGCTGGTCCCTGAGTGCACATCAGCTCATAGGCTGGGAAGTCGGCCCAGAAGCCTGAGGATTCCATGCCTGGAGGGTTTAGTGCATGCTCATGCAGGAATGGGAAAGTTATCTTTGGATTTTCATTTGTCAAATTGTGAGAAGGCTTTGTTACTTTCTCCAAAGCCCGAGAGTTTCTAACATCCTTTCCTCTACATGGTAACCAGCAACTGCAAGGTGCTAACTTCCATAGCAGGCCACCCAAAGAGGGACATACAGTAGTTCAAACCACTGACCTGCATTAGTTTTGAGCTGACTGTGACAGCCAGTTCTCCACAGTCTAGTTTAGAAACTTCAGCAAGCTGTTTATTAACTTAGGAGTAAAAACTCCAGCAGTGGTCTGCCGATAACCAATCTGGTGTCCCTTGCACACTGGCAACACTCTGTAGCGTTCCCTTGGTGCGTTCCCTTGCTTTGGAACACTGCTATGGAGTGGCACAGATGTGTCTTTAGGCTTGCTGGTCCCCGGTGAGCCTCACAGCAGCCCAGGGTCTCACCACAGGTAGCGTGGCCAGGGGAACCATTACCTATGGCTTTATCAGGCAGACCACGTCTGGATCCTCCTCTACAGTCTCAGCTATTTGACCTTGGACAAAGTCAAGGATCAACTACTCATCTGTGAGATAGAGATCATCATAGTACCTACTCCACTAGGTTCTTGTGAGGATCACATGAGAATGTACAAAGGGTACCTGGCACGTACTATGTGCCCAGGAAATGGTAGCTCTAATGATTTTTCTGCTCACGAGTGGCACTCTTAGTAACAAACTCTTCTTTTTCAAGAATACACTCTCTTCTACTTTTAAAATGGAAAAGAAAAAAATTGCCAATTTCAACAGAAACCTGTGAAAACACTCGGGGACATCCATACTGTGAGGTGCTTGCACAGCGATCAGAATGAAAACCGCAGGTTAGACCCACCTGGTTCTTTACCTCCAGCCGTGGTACTAATCACATTTATGGCCACATTCTACTCCTGGGTGAAATGAATGGGCTTAAAAATAATAAAAAGAAAGGATCAGCCTTATGGGCAAGCTTGATGACAAGAGATTTGGAACATTTCTTGGGCCACATTAGACCAGACACCAGAAAGTAATGTTTAGGTCCTAATCTAAACACTTGCTCATTTGGGGAACCCGAATGCCTGATGTTAGTCTGGATTCTTCACTGGAGGCTGAGCAGAGCTGGAAGTGTGTCTGCAGGAAGTGATTCTGAGTGGGTAGTATGTGTGCTCTGCTCCACACCACCTCCTCCCAGTGATTTATCCTCGGGTTTAGC
>NW_007729945.1:42740-46066 GCF_000696425.1 Galeopterus variegatus | reverse complement strand
GGGCCGGCCCTTTTTTTCCTTTTTCAGGCAGTTTGCGGTTTGTTTGGGAAAATAAAAGAACCATCTCTATAAATATTCAACATATTTAAATCACATAAGATTACTTCAAAGCCATAGGCATGACTATTTCTCAATAGGATCAAGAGGATTTTCAGGGTAGAGAACATCTCGTGGAGATTTTAAATGTTTCACTTCTCTTGAGCAGCCAGAATTAACTCCATCTTAGAGGACATCTCTGATAAGGGGTTGGCATCCTTCTTTCATGCCTCAGTTGCTGGTCACCGTCTCCTATGTCAGGATGGTCCCGTGTGTAAGGTGCAGTGAAGGAATATGTAAAATACCAGGCTTCCTACCACAGCTGGCCCACCACAGGCGCTCACCAACCTTGCACTGTAATGATCATTTTATTTACTCTCCATTTCATCCTTTCCATATGGAATCATGGCTTTTAACATGGACCACATGTTGTGCAATCAGTGCTAATATTATAAAAGCAGGCTGTCTTCTGTTACAATCAGAGGCAGTGGTGGTGGGTGGGGAGCAAAAGGTGAGGGGTGGGGGGCTTCCTGAGTGCCACCTGCTGGACCCCCTCCTCCTCCACTTCTCCATGAATACCGGCTCAATGTGACCAGATGGGTTTCCTCTTCTGGATGAAGGCCTTGATCCCCTCCTGCCCATCCGGTAGGGCCAGGTTGTCCACCATGGTCTGGGAGGTGAGGTAGTAGGCTGTTCTAAGGTCCTGGGGCAGCTGCTTGTAGAAGGTGGCCTTACCCAGTGCCACTACAGGACGGCTCAGGGAGGCGATCTTTCTGGCTATTCTCATGGTCTCTTCCTCCAGCTGCTCTTCCGGCACGACTTTGCTGAGCAGCCCATGCAGCAAGGCCTCCTGGGCAGAAATGGGCTCCCCAGTAAAAAGCATCTCTAAGGCAACCTACGGGAGGAAACACAGGAGATCGTTAAGTCTCTCTTGGTACCCCACATCCACAGTTTCACCGTCTTCCATACCCTAACTCCTGCCAGGGATGAGGTCAGATCTTCCCAAGAGCAAAGACAATACATGTATCCCAGGAGGGGAAGGGGACTTCCTAGTGTTCTCTTGCTCTTCCCTGGATCTGATCACCAGGCCCCGCCGAAGCAGGGTATTCTATCTATCTCTTTTGAGGGCCAAGCACAGGCCAGCAGCTACCTGTGACAGGATGCTATTGTGATCGCTGCAGCTGTGAGGCCCTGTACCTCCCATGAACCAATGTGGGGCCACTTCCACAAGGAGGCACTTTCTTAGGCACCATCACCAAAGTCTGATTTGAAAGAGCAGCCTCCAGTATCCCAGAGAAGGGGGCGTTTAAAGAAAATGACTTCCAGGGACTGGATGTGGAGCTCAGCATGGTTTTAACTCACAAATAGGTGAGAGGTGACAAGGAGAGGTGCCCTGCAGGAGGAGGAGCATCACTTCCTCACTCTCTGTTCCACAGCCTGCCACATATTGTGCCGTGATCCTGTAATTCCCTAAGCTGAAATTTACAACCGCAAAGTGGGGTCTCGGTGCACACACCCACGCCGGCAGGGGGCTTCCCTCTCCCTCTGCCCCGTTCATGCTCTTGCAGCCCTGGTGGCATATTTGCTGTTCCTTAACACACCAAGCATGCTGTCACCTCAGGGTCCTCTACCCCCTCCCCAGTGTCCTCATGGCTTCTGTCCTCATCTCCTTAAGGCTTCTGCTCATAAGTCACCTCATCAGTGAGGTCCTCCATGACCGCCCTGTTAAAATTGTCAAACAAACTCCAGCTCTATCCCCTTTCCAGTTGTATTTTTATCCTTTCAATTTTCCACCATCTAACATACCATATACAAGTTTATATGTTTATTTGTTTATTGTATATCTCTTTTGCTAGTCTGTAAATGCCAGTAGGGCAGGAGTATATATTTTTTCATTCTGTTCATTTTAGTATCTCCAGCACAAGACTGCCTTGCACATAGTAAGCAACCTACTAATATTTATTGATGAATGATTTAATGAATAAATGAAAGAATGAAGGCAAATACAGTACAGCACAAGTGACACTACAGTTTCTTTGAGGCTGGGTCAAAAAGGTGACACGGCTTCCACCTGGCCCTTTCTCTGGGGATGCTCAGTGTTGGAACCTGGTTGCCATGCTGTGAGGAAGCCCAGGCCACACTGGGAGGCAGGCTGAGTGGGCCAGCTGACAGCCCCAGTTGAGGGTCCACCTAGTCATTTGAGTAAGCCACCTTCAGACAAGTCCCCCAATGTCACACCCAGTCTTCAAGTCTTCCTGACTGGAGCCGCAGACACTGTGCAGCAGAGATAAGCCTTCCTTGCTGTGCCCTGCCCATACTGCAAATTCATAAGCTAAACCAATTATTATTGTTTTGAGCTACTAAGTTGTGGGTGGCTTGTTATGCAGTAAGAAATAACCAGACTAGCTTTAGATATAAATTTGGGAGTCATCAGCATTTAGAGCAGGGTTTCTCTACCTTGGTGACCATATAGTTTTTTGCTGCATGGGGCCGATCTGTGTGCATTGTAGGATGGTCTGAGGGCTCTCTTGCCACTGCGGGTGCAGAGACTGGCAGTCAGGGACAGATGATGTTGGCCTCATTTTCTCCTCTGTAAAGTTAAGGACATGGACTAAATCTCAACTCCTATTTTGGAGATGGAATGATCCCGTGCTGCAGGAAGCAGGAATGTGACACCTGTGGATTGCTTCAGAGCAGACCATTTTTTAGTTGACCTGGAATAACACCATCATGCCAAAGCATATCTGAAGTCCCTGGTTGCACATGGGTCCTGCTGCTAACTGCTGCTAAAGATCACTGTACTGAAGACGCCCAGCGAGTCACAGTGAGGGAGCCAGGACAGCATTCTGCTCTGTCTCTGCCCTGAACCAGGTATCAGCTGGGACCCAGTGCAGAAGCCAAAGTGGAAACAGCGTTGTGCACCTCCGAGCTTCCCCTTTTCCTCCATGAGCACAGGCGGCTCTCAGGGAATCCATGTGGACCACACATCAGAAAGTGGCCAAGCCTGAAAAACCAATGCAACATTCAAAAAAACCCCACCACCCATGTCAAGCTTATTGATTCCTTTACCACTGGAATGATCAAGACTTCAATGACTTGCAAAGAGCAGTTAAGAATAGCATCAGAGCTGGAGGAGGAAATAATCAAACCCAAAGCAGTAGGTGGCTGGCGCAGCAGATGTGCACTCTTCACACCCATGCAGTGGGGCTTGCAGTTTGGGCTCTGGACCTGTCCATGGGTACAATCTCCTTATCAGATGCATCTTCTGATAGATGCCTTCCTCAGCTTCT
>NW_007729945.1:40286-42064 GCF_000696425.1 Galeopterus variegatus | reverse complement strand
GAGCTGGAGGAGGAAATAATCAAACCCAAAGCAGTAGGTGGCTGGCGCAGCAGATGTGCACTCTTCACACCCATGCAGTGGGGCTTGCAGTTTGGGCTCTGGACCTGTCCATGGGTACAATCTCCTTATCAGATGCATCTTCTGATAGATGCCTTCCTCAGCTTCTCCTTTCTCTCTCATGTCCCTCTTTGTCCCCCAAGCCTTGCTGTCTCTGTTCTCCTTTTCTCAGGCTGCATTACACACTGGCAAAGCCCCTGTCTGACTCAGATATTGTAGCTGCACAGGAATGCAAATGCCCCGAGATGTTGTTTTCGGGGAATGTCCTTTGGAATTCAAGTGCTGCAGTGAACAGAACTGAAGCCATGATGGGACCTAAAACCACATGGGCCGTAAAAGATTTTAAAAGGACGTGGTTTTTTTCTTGGCATGCATTTCTCTGAGTTCCCTCTTTTCCCATGGTTATTTGATATTTTNAGAGAGATGGGTCAGCCTGACATCTCTTCTCAGATCACCTGAAAAAAAGCTAACTTCCACTTTCACCAACATTTGACTTTTGAGTGGTTTGCTTTTGAAAGGGGGCAGGCAGCTGGTCCTGTGCCCTGTATCACAAGCATCCACAGACTGGAGCATGGGGCAGGATCTTGGGTGAGGGTCTAGTCCCAGGCCTGCTAAGCATTGGTCCCTGAAGGACCCCTGAGCAATCTCCTTCTCATCTATCACTTCCCCAACTGGAACCCATGGGTACAAATGACTGTCTCCCAGAGAGGCTGTGAAGAACAGCTAGCTAGTGACTGTAGGGCACACTGTCATATTGAGTGTAATGAAAATGCTAGAAAAAATGGTCCATTTGAGCAAGACATAAATCAGGGGAAATAATTATGATGGCTTTGCTGGGGGATGTGGTATATAAGACTGCATTTATGAAGGAAGGTGACCAGCCTCCATCAGAAGGCACTCAAACGACAGCATACTGTTCTCTGCTTAATTCGTTCAACAAATATTTATATAGAGAACCTATTATTTGTCAAGCACTGTGCTATGGACTGAATTGTGTCCCCTGCTCCAATTCATATGTTGAAGCCCTAATCCCCAATGTGACTGTATTTGGAGATAGGGTCTATAAGGAGGTAACAAAGGTTAAAAGAGATCATAATGGTGGAGGCCTGATACAATAAGTGTCCTTATAAGAAGAGCCACCAGAGCCCACTCTCTCCCCACCGTGTGAGGACGTAGCCAGCAGATAGCCTCTGCAAGCCAAGAAAAGAGCGCTCACCAGGAACTGAATCAGCTGGCACCTTTATCTTGGACTTCTGGCCTCCAGAACTGTGAGAAAACAAATTTCTGTTGTTTAAGACACCCAGTGTATGGTATTTGTTATGGAAGCCTGAGCTAAGACACAGGAATACTATGGATTTACGTTACATGTTAGTTCTGAAGCAACTCCAAAAATCTGCTTTAAAAAAAAAAAGAAAAAAAAAGCTTATAACCCCCTGAACTGAATCACCTTGAAGAATGTGGAATTTTAGCCCTTGGAGGTGCATTAGTAGGGAAGACCCTTATCTGCAAGGGAGAGAGGTTCTGCTCATAGGCAGGGGCAAGGTGTAAGAGATCTCTTAAATTCCCTCTACACGAAAGATTCAAATGTTATTGTAGGATCTCTAAAAGTAAACAAAAAGGAAATAAACGTGAGCTAAAACATGAGGGATTTTTTTTTTTCCTTTTTGTCTTTTTTCGTGACTGGCAACGGATAGCAACCCTCAGTGTCGCGCCCGTACCGG
>NW_007729945.1:23338-39345 GCF_000696425.1 Galeopterus variegatus | reverse complement strand
CCCCCCCCTGCCTCTCCTATTGCCCACAGCCTAGCGGCTGTAAGGATGGCTAAGTTCAGAAATCACCTTGCATGGAATTATTTTAAAAGATGAAAGACACTCATCTTTCTGGAACACTCTATCTGCAGCCTTGCCAAAGGCAAGGTGAAGGGATCACATAATCTAAGTCCCTTCTGCTCTCGGAATCATTATTGCTACTTTTGGTGCAAACTTCTTTTATTATCACTTACACAGATTCACTTATAGTTAAAAAAAAATGTCCAACTGTTAAAAAGTGGGAGGTTTTATTTACATCCTTCACCCATCCTTTTTCCCACTTCATATAAAGTGACAGACTCTGTTGTGAAGGTGGATAATGAGGAACCAGGAGGGCTTGGTCCCTGTCATGCACCAGGTCTCTGGAGAAGGAAGATGTTCCCTGCTGGGCTTCAGAATCTGATTCTGGTGGCCTCTGCTGGGTCACGCTGGCTCTGACTCCTGCAGTCTCTTCTCAAACCCATGCAGCACAACAAAGACACAGCACCTCCCGGGGTGTGTCCCAGGAATGTCAGCTTTCAAGAGCAAAGAGATCAAGAGAAAATGCGAGGAGCCCAGGCAGGTGGTGAGGTGGCTGGCTGAGGGCTTCCTTCTCGTGGACTAATGGATGTGTCTGAATGCATGCACGCGAAGGAAGGAGAAAAGGGCTTGGGGCCGTCTTGGTAATTAAAGCAAATCGCTGAACTAGGTCAGTGCAGACACTGTGGTGTGACAGCCTCCTGTGCCAGTCTGGGGACGAAACTTGGACTGGCTGGAGGACGCTCTCTGCAAGGGCATGGCTGCTTCTACAATCCTGGCTCCTCTTGCTTCAGCCCCAAAGACCAAGAAGGTTTTAATGGGGTTAACACTGCTCACAGAGGAAGACTTGCCTGGAGCAAGGGCAAGGGCCAGAGGTCTAGACCGACCCCTTGCCACATTTATCCCCCCTCTGGGCCTCAATTTCCTTATCTGCCTGGGGGGGGAGTGATACCATTTAGTAGCATATTGATTTCAGCATATCGATTTTGCCCAGATAGATTAGGTAAGAGAGTGGCATTCCCTAAGAAAAAAAGCCTGTTGATATTATAGCTGATAGCACAACCTTTATTCAAGTTTCTGTGTAGTGTGCTCCCCAGAAAGAGAAGAAAACACACCTTCTCCCCCTTCTACCCATCAGTTTGTGTTGCTTTTCAGGCTGGCACCTCTTTGGTCACCCTGAGAAGTTGGTGATCTAATTTTTCCTCTCCCCAGGGGTATTTGCATTAAAAGTAACAAAAAGCACTTGAGGCCACAGCTTGACCCAGAGGCAGGGTTTGGAGTCCGATGTACCCGAGTTCCAACCCCAGGTCTGCCACTTACTAACTACGAAACATTAAACAAATGATTTAACCGCATCAGAGTCTGTTTCCTCATCTGGAAAACAGGAATAAGTACCTCCGTCCTCCTGCAGTATTGTGAAGATTAGAGATAACTGGTGTGGGCACCTCATAAATGCAGTGGTCATTATTAATATACCTTCTGCAACAGTAAATATCTGTGAATCCCTAACGTTGGCTTTTAGGCATCACACGCCTGAGAGGGGGTGATCATTTAGAGCAGAGGGGGCTTTGGGATCCCCCAAGTCACGCACGTGACAAGAACTATGGGCTGCAGCCTCCTGGGGATACTCTCCCCACCCCTGCCCTTTTGGTTGAGCATAAGTTCTTAGTCCATTGGGGCTGTTGCAACAAAGTACCATAAACTGAGTGGCTTATGGACAACAGATATTTATCTTTCACAGTTCTGGAGGCTCAAGTCCAAGATCAAGGCACCAGCAGATTCAGTGTCTGGTTAGGCCTGCTTCATCGTTTATAGACAGCTGTCTTCTCACTGTCCTCCCATGGGGAAAGGGGGCAAGGCAGCTCTCTGGGGTCTCTTTTATAAGAGCACTAATCCCATTCAAAATCCCTCCAAAGGCTCCCTGTCCTAATACCATCCTGCTGGGGGTGAGGATCTTAACATATGAGTTTGGGGGCAAGACACAGACATTCAGCCCATAGCACATGGAGTCTGTCTCCCAGGAAGCACGGGCAGCGGGTGGGGAGCTGCAGCCAGGAGCTGAGTGCCGAAGACAGGGTAAGGCACTGAGCAGAGCCCAACAGGTGTGGCCCGATGCGTGCTCACACTCACCACGCAGCCGGAGGCGTCTGAGCACAGGGGCTGATGCGGCAGGAATCAGCAGGAAGCACGCTGGATGGGGGAATCACAGGACTAATTAAATTGGCTGGGAACAGGAGATAAGTTGTTGAACTCTTCCAGGCCCTCTTGCAAATCGGGGTGTTGAACTACCCATTTTCTAGGGCTGCATGTCCCAAACTCTACGGCCACACAAATCACTGCTAAGATGTGGTGCGTCAGGGCAGGCCTGAGACCCAGCATTGCCCCCGGCTCTCTTGGGTCTGGTGCACCAGTCTGAGCATCAAGACTTTAACAACACTCTTTGCAGCTTGGAAATCCTAGTCTGTTCTAATCAGACTATTAGGAAATAGCAGGAATCAGCAGGAAGCACGCTGGATGGGGGATCACAGGACTAATTAAATTGGCTGGGAACAGGAGATAAGTTGTTGAACTCTTCCAGGCCCTCTTGCAAATCGGGGTGTTGAACTACCCATTCTCTAGGGCTGCATGTCCCAAACTCTACGGCCACACAAATCACTGCTAAGATGTGGTGCATCAGGGCAGGCCTGAGACCCAGCATTGCCCCCGGCTCTCTTGGGTCTGGTGCACCAGTCTGAGCATCAAGGCTTTAACAACACTCTTTGCAGCTTGGAAATCCTAGTCTGTTCTAATCAGACTATTAGGAAATCAGATTCCACAGACACTCAGAACTAAAATGGGTCAATAGGTGGAAGCCAAGTGTTCCTCCTGTGGAGAAATGCCTGGTTGGGGAAGAAGGGATTCTGATTTTTCACGTCCTCCCCAGGGATGCCAACTGCTTGAGGCACTGGCTCTGCTTTGCTGAGTAAGGCCAGCTCTCACTGGGGAAGGGAGCAGCTGCACCAGGCAGGGTGTTTATAGGGGGTGATGAAGATGCATTATTTAACCCATGTGAGAGGAGAGGAACACTTTACACATGGGAAAAATGATTCAGGCCCAAGCACAATCTGGCTTGAACACAAGGGCTCTGCTTCGTCCTTTCTACCTGCTCCTGGTGGACAAATCACAGCCCTGGGTCTCTGCGCACAGCCGAGCAGGTCCCCATGGTGATCAGCAGAGGGCACTGGTGACCCACACATGGTGTCTTAGCCTGTGTGAAAAGGGCTGGAATTTCTGTCCAGGCCAGCTTGCGAAAGCACCTGCTGCTTCCCTGTGGATACATGCAGGGATGTGGGGACACATGCCCATCAACCACACATACTCATGGGCCTGTGCATGGATGTGTGGGTATCACTACAATCAAGCAAAGGCGACAGGCAGGTGTTTTTGGTCAGGTTTAGATTTTTTGAATCCTAATTTTTCCTCCTAAAACAGGCCACACAGGTCAGATCTGCAGATCCAGAAACCTGGCAAAGGCCTTAAGTTCAGACAGACTTTCCCTCTTTTGAGAGTCCCTTGACCAGTACTGCAATTTCTGCTCATCAGCATTGACCCCAAACCATATTTCTTTTTTTTATTTATTTTTTATTTTTAAATTTTTTAAAAAAGATGACCGGTAAGGGGATCTCAACCCTTGGCTTGGTGTTGTCAGCACCACGCTCAGCCAGTGAGCAAACCGGCCATCCCTATATAGGATCTGAACCGTGGCCTTGGTGTTATCAGCACCACACTCTACCGAGTGAGCCACGGGCCGGCCTCCAAACCATATTTCTGATCCATGCCTCCAAGCAGCCTGGAATTAACGACCAAGGTGTAAGGACATCTTTTGACAGAACTCTGAACCACTTTCAGATGGCTGATTAGGAAAAAACTCTGAAGTCTCTAATGGAGTGATTCAGAGGCCTTCAGGGTCAGAACACGAGGAACAGAGGCCCGGAATCTGAGAACAACAATCTGAGACAGTCTTTGAACCATCTTCTGAGAAAGTCTGCTTCCTGCCAAATCTGTCTTTGGGAGGTAAAAGCTACTTAAGTTCTTACAATGTCCCTGCCCCTTCATCTGTCACACTGGCCAATTATGCAATGTGGTTCTGAGAATTGAGATTCCTTAGAACTTAAGGCCTGTTTTGTCACATTTTTCCCTCTCTCTTCTTAAAACTAGTTTAAAACTTGATAAAGATGATGTGATGCTGTTTCTAGGAATCAATAGGCCTTGATCTCAAAAGTTTGTTTGTTTAAGAATGAATTCTTATCCTGATGGTAGAGCTGATTTAAAGGTTTCTTTCATATGCCTTACCATGGAACTTTCCAGCATGTCAAGTGTTGAGGAGGATGGACAGGTACCAGACGGGCTAGCCAGAACAGCTGCCTTTTATTGTGCAAAGGCCTTGTGATTTGATTTGATTTTTTTAGAAGTAGTTTATTAAGGGCTGACCCCGTGGCTCACTTGGGAGAGTGCGGCACTGGGAGTGCTGAGGCCACGGGTTCGGATCCTATATAGGGATGGCTGGTGCGCTCACAGGCTGAGCACGGTGCAGGTGACACTACACCGAGGGTTGGGATCCCCTTACTGGTCACAAAAAAAAAAAAAAAAAAAAAAAGTAGTTTATTAACAAACTCTGGCAATAAATTTGTAATACATTTTAATTTAATGTACTAATATGAAGTAGAGGCTTAAGGCCTGGCTGGTTAGCTCAGGTGATTAGAGCGTGGAGTTATAACACCAAGGTCAAGGGTCCAGATCCCCATACTGACCAGCCACAAAAAAAAAAAAGAAAAAAGAAAAAAAGGTAGGAACTTAAGAAATTTTTATGGAATGGATATCTATACATTTAAGGTAAATTTCTATCTTGACAGAATCAAAAACATCCCTAGTCTGAAGACGTTGTAGCAGGCTGTCACCTTTTGCAGTGTGGAGAGCATGTGTGTGATCACAGGTATCTGTCTTCAGATTTTCCTCATGAGTACACATTTCTGTAAAAACTAATACGGAAGCACCATAAAAGAAAGGAGTACTTCCCTAACCTTCCTGGCCCTACTGCTTGATTTCCCTTGGGTCTCATTTCTTGTGTGCCTCAGGCATGGGAGCAACTGCTAATTTTCATAGTTGATGCTAAAATAGATAATACGTTCTAGAAAGCAATTTAGGTTCCCTACTTGCAGTGGTACATGACTGCCTGCTTTTTACAGATTTCCTGTTGAGAACAAAGATGCACTTTTTCTAGAACAAGGACGCTGCTGGATTACACTTAAGGGATGTTCAGTAAATATTATTTTATGGTGTTGTAGGAAGGAAAGAAGCTTTGTGATGAAAATGGACTTCACCGTAGTGAGCCACGACGGAACGACTTTGTAACACGGCTCTTTCTTGGGCAGCTTCAACATACCATGCACAAAAGATTCATGGTCCTGAAATGCAACTGATGCAAACCCAGTGCACTCAGTAAATCGGCTACTTTAAATCTTTTCAGGAACAAGATGGATCGTGGACAGTCTAGGCCGGTGACACTACTATCCCAGCCTCTTGATACTGGCATGACTTCAGCACACTATTAGGTCTCATGGGCAACCACTCAGGGCAACAAAACTGAGTCTCAATTGCATTTCAAATATAATTACAAAAACATGTGCCTTCATGAAAACAAAACAAAAAAACCTAACTAGTCACACCAAAGGGCATGCAAGATCGAAACGCGGTGACTTCACAAATTGAGGCCCAGTGTAAGAAGCTGTAAAGGAAGAGACAGCTGTTTGGTCCTCCTACTCCCCGACATACAAACAGACATTCTTTGGGCAGAATGTCTTGATATAAACAGTACTTTTAATAGCTAGTTTTGAAACTTCACATGCACTGGAGGAGGAAACCTAGAGAAGGGTCTGAAGGAAGCTAAATTACCTTTCTAGGCACTGCTCTCCCCAAGGCAACCCCAGGGGTGGAACAGAAGAGGCCGATGTTCACCCCAGGAGTGGCAAAAGAGGACTTGTCACTCGCCACGGCAATGTCACAGCTGGCAACCAGCTGACAACCGGCAGCTGTGGCCAAGCCATTGACCATGGCAATGACTGGGACGGGATGGTTCCGGATCAGCATCATGACCTGCAGGAGCAAACACAGCATGTCACTTCCATCCACAGTGAGGTACCACATGCATACCTATTATTTTATATGACTTTATGAGTTGACTGTTTTCAGAGCACTTTCGTATGCATTAATTTGGGAGATTTTATGGAGGAAAAAAGGGGGAAAGAAGATACCAAAAGCACTAACCTGAACCAAATATCTACTCTGAACCAGACTGTATAGTTTTGTTTTCAAGAGAACCCCATGAGGAAGGAACCCTATTTTGCAACAAGGACACTAAGTGCAGAGGGGGTGGATTGTTCAGTTTTCTTTCTTTCTTTTTTTTTTGTGACCGGTAAGGGGATCGTAACCCTTGGCTTGGTGTCGCCCCCACCACGCTCAGCCAGTGAGCGCACCGGCCATCCCTATATAGGATCTGAACCTGCGGCCTCGGCGCTCCCAGCGCCACACTCTCCCGAGTGAGCCACGGGGCTGGCCCTGATTATTCAGTTTTCTGTTTTTATTTAAGACTATGGAATCATACTTTATAGTAGTGGTTTTTGACTTTTTTGGGGGGGGCTCACCTTTTGAGAATCTGATGAATTCTAACGACCCTCTCCCCAGAAGAATGCCTGTATATATACCTGTACACAAAACTGTTCATGGATTTAGGGGATTCATGCACTCTAAAGTGAAGTGGGGGATGGGTTAGTGATAGAGCTCATTCCCAGGAAGCTGCAATAACAAGGGGAAGAACTCACAAGAACTCCTAAAGTCTTGCTGCAAAGGAAGAAAAAATTTAGTTCCATGTGTTGTCCTGTCGCTCTCTGAACTGAAGTTGCTTATGAGAAGTCAATTGACTGGGATTAAAGTTGAACAGTCTACATGTCCCCTCTGCCATCTATGAAGGGCTAGGATTTCATAAGAAACAAAAGAAAATACTCAGGTAACACAGTATATGTCAGACAACATTAAAAATGCTTATCCCTAGGAATTCTACTTCTAACATTGCCTCCTCCCTCCTCCTCCCACCCTATTTTCCACTCCCTTTTCCCTCCCAACTGCCTTGCAACATCTTAGAATTTAAAAAAATAATATTTCTAAATAATTTTTTTTAAAAAGAAAGAATCTGAAATAGATAAAAAGCTCTATGGTCAGAGATGCTTACCAAATCATTATTTTATAATAGTAAAAAATTATAAATAATACAAATATACAAAAATAAATAAATGGCAATGTAAACTAAATTACATCCATTTAATAGAATGCTGTATTTTCATTAAAATAAAAATTTCCAAGAGAAATACCAGCATGGTGGTCTGGAGCTTATGTAGTGGTCTGGAGCCAGGCTGCTAGAGTTTTATACCCAGTCTGTTAATAGCTTGCTGACTAAACCTAGACAAGTCACTTAACCCCTCAGCTTTCACATCTGTAAAATGGGCATAATAATAGCACCAACCTTACAAAACATGACAATTGCATAAATTAATATGTCTAGAGTACTTAGAATATTACCTGGTACACAGTAAGCATTCAATGCTATAGTCATTATTTTATAATTATATACTCTAAACACTCATATATGATTATTTAGACAAAAAATAGGTACACATGGAAAAATGATTAAAAAGAAATATAGCAGGGCCTGCCCCTGGCTCACTTGAGAGAGTGCGGTGCTGATAACACCAAGGCCATGGGTTCGGATCCCATATAGGCATGGCCGGTTTGCTCACTGGGTGAGCGTGGTGCTGACAACACCAAGTCAAGGGTTAAGATCCCCTTACCGGTTATCTTTAAAAAAAAAAGAAAGAAATATAGCAAAATATTTATTCTGGTTCTCTCTGGGTGGTGTGATTATGGTATGGTATTAATTATTTTTCTTCCTTTCGTTTTTCTAGATTTTCAAAACTTCCAAATAAATTCACACACACACACACACACACACACAAAATGGGCGGGGGGGGAAGAAGACATAACAACTACAATTCCTTGAAGTTGATATGACAAGCAAACAGAAAGGACATTGTTGGGAGGGAGGGGGAGCGGGAGGAGGGAGGTTTTGGTAATGGGTCGCAATAATCAACCATATTGTATATAGACAAAATAAAATTAGAAAAAAAAAACTTCCTATAATAAATACTTATTACTTTCATAAATAAAAGATATTTTAAATAAAGTTAGACAGCAGTTCAGAAAAGACAAAGTGAACTTAGATAATAAACAAGCTAGGATAATCAAACCCTTGATATTCAAGAACTCATTATATTTCCTATTTGACTTTCCTGAATTAAGTACTGTTTTGGGTTCTGCCTACTCCAAAATGTGACCTAAGTTTAACTCTGCCCTTGACTCATTAAACAGCATGACTGAGGGTTCCTAGTTATTTCCAAAAGCGAGAAAACTTGTCCCGTTGTCATTTCATTGGTGGGGTGTAAGAAGAAAGAGAAGGATCTTCTCCTGGACTAGGGTTTCCATGTCCAGACTTCAACAGCATATGAGAGAGAGACAAGGGACAAGCCTCTGGCGTAAGCCACCAAGTCAGCAACGCAGAAGGTCAACTTCGTCTTCCATAACCAAGTTCTTCTCATTCTTAATTTGCCCTCCTGTTGGTTTGTAAATAATTAACTATCATGTAGTACTTGTGGTCTGTAGCAAACCTGCCATAGTTTTTAGACGCTGAGCTAATTCAGATATTTCTATTTTCCTTTCTAAAATCAAATTTTCTCATGCATGAACTGAACAATGAAATATCTAGCTCATTCTGTTCCAATCTGCCTATTGATTACACTTGGAAATTGAGATCTTGCACAAGTTCATGGTGCTCATATTTATCCAAGACAATTTGATTTTCTTAGAATAGTATTAAAGAAATCAATACAGTTTCATTCCTATTTTACTACATCAGGACTAGGTCCTGTTTATGCACTGAGTCTTTATCAGTGAGCCAGAGGCATTATCTGTGGGTTGGAAGCTTCCAAGAAATCTGGCCTTTATCCTCTGAAGAAGCCCTGGCTCCCCTGTGGCCCTTTGGTAACCTGTTCAGATCTGAGTTCATGAAGTTTCCACAGCACAGTGATAAAAGCAGACACTTTAGGGAGGATAGGAGGGCTCTATTGATTCTCTTTGATGCTTTTCTATTTTAGCAAAACATACTGGGTATTAGTAGAAAAAACATATAAAGCACCAAGCCTTGGCAAATGCAAGAACAGAATGTTACATAAACATCATTAATACAGGAAACAAAAGACATAGGTCTCATCTCTAGCTTGTTTCCAACTCCCCATGAAGCTTCAAGTAAATCGCTCTTCCTGCTTGTCTTTCCATAAAATGAGAAAAATATAACCTGATCTCCTTACGGCTTTCTAGAAGGGCAAGGAAAACAAATGACCATCAGGAGTGTACCTCCATCACCTCCCCATTCACTTTCCTGTGGCTCACCTGTCTTGTCTGCATAGTAGGTATTCAAAATGTTTTGAATCGTCAGTAACCAAATAAGTGAATGAGTAAATCAATGAATGAATGAAAAATCAGAGTAAGTAATCTCGGGGTCAGGTTATATTTTTGAATCATCAATAACCAAATAAATGAATGAGTAAATCAATGAATGAATGAAAAATCAGAGTAAGTAATCTCGGGGTCAGGTTATAAAACTGTTTTATAATAAATGTCTTGTTTCCCAACCAGATTTCCAGTTTCAGTCTGGCAGGAAACATTTGTTTTTCTTATATTTCCCTCAATACCTTGCAAGTATTATGCTTCTAATAGGTGCTCAGTAAATATTCATTAAATGACCCATGTGTTACTTGAAGCTGGATTCTATATTCAATTTTTTTATTACCCAGGGGTTGATTTGATGTGTTCATAAATCATCCAGAATTTTTTGTACCTCTTCTTCCTCTGTGGCTATGGACAATTTTCCTCCTTAATATGGTTAAAAAGGCAGAAAAGTAAAAATAGAGAAGTTCATTTTCCTACTTGGAGGTGGTGATTATAAAGGTTGGTTTGAAAGAAGGGTTTGAAAACCATTACTGTTATTCCGTTAATAAATGTTCCCTCTTTCTCATTAACAGAGTTGTTTTAGTTTAATAATTTTAAAAATTATCATAATCTTAGGTACTTTTTCTCTAAAGATGTATGTTCCCACCTTTTACCCCTTACTCAAAACTTGTACCCCAAGACATGTCCCCACAATGCTGGAGATGACAACTATGAGAACCATCGTATATTTTATTTTTTTTGGCACATAACAGAATCAATAGCAAATTATGGTCTCCAAAGTCTAAACCAAATAATTGCATGGATGAAGGATTCACCAATGGCCACATTTTTCAGTAGGTTTGTGGTGGTTAAGTCTCATAGATAAGATCTTGTCTGTAAATTAGAATGCTAATTCTGGTTTAATATATAAAATTTCATATTATGATCGTTTTCAGGTTTGCACTGCTGACCATCATCCTGGCTTACCTCAGAACAGGTTTGAAATATTTCAGCATGATAATCACGTCCTTGCTCCTCTGTCAGTTCCTTTAAATCATGCCCAGAAGAAAACACTGGCCCCTCAGCTGCAAATATTTCCAATTGAGAAAAGAAAAGAAAAAGATGTAAACAGCCAGAGGTGGGCAGTTTGCTTATTTGTCTACTGAGCAACTTTAGCAAATAATTGCAGCCATGCTTTGGACACTGAGAGAAAGAATGACCCAATTTTGATGAGAATAATTCCCATTCGCTTAAAAAGTTATGGCCAGAATTTTGTGATGAACATGCAAGGTCAGGCCTCTGTCTCCTAAAAGTCCGTTGTGGAAACCCATGAAAACATGCAATCATACAAGGTTAAGGCTCAGTAACCAAGGTCAAGGTACTTTTTACAGAGCTGTCCCTCTGGTCTCACACTTTTGTTTTGGACTTGGTCTGTCTTCAGAGAATTGACTCATACAGGTCCACTGGAACCCACCATGCCTTGGGCAGTGTCCATGTCATTTAGTCTACAGGTGACAGCCGTCCAGAGGGGTAGAATTGGGAAGGACAGAGTGTGAAGAGAACTTGGTTCAAGCTCTTTATTGTCATTGTCATCACAACAACAATAAAATGTCATTCCACCGAGGATGTGATAACACTCTTATGTCTCCCTTTCGTTGCGGTTATTTTGATAGGCAATATTACCGTCTTTTTGCAAGTGAGGAAATGGTGTAGTTAAGAAGTTAGCTGCCTTTGCTATATATCCAGGTGGATGCTGAACTCTGAGTTCTAGTTTCTTTTCGACAAAAAGGAAAAAAAAAAAAAAAGTTATGGCCAGAATTTTGTGATGAACATGCAAGGTCAGGCCTCTGTCTCCTAAAAGTCCATTGTGGAAACCCATGAAAACATGCAATCATACAAGGTTAAGGCTCAGTAACCAAGGTCAAGGTACTTTTTACAGAGCTGTCCCTCTGGTCTCACACTTTTGTTTTGGACTTGGTCTGTCTTCAGAGAATTGACTCATACAGGTCCACTGGAACCCACCATGCCTTGGGCAGTGTCCATGTCATTTAGTCTACAGGTGACAGCCATCCAGAGGGGTAGAATTGGGAAGGACAGATTGTGAAGAGAACTTGGTTCAAGCTCTTTATTGTCATTGTCATCACAACAACAATAAAATGTCATTCCACCGAGGATGTGATAACACTCTTATGTCTCCCTTTCGTTGTGGTTATTTTGATAGGCAATATTACCATCTTTTTGCAAGTGAGGAAATGGTGTAGTTAAGTTAGCTGCCTTTGCTATATATCCAGGTGGATGCTGAACTCTGAGTTCTAGTTTCTTTTCCCTTCACCATATAATACAGATGAAAATGTATGTTTAACCCTTGATAAGAAGATAACATTCTGAGTACGTGCCTCCTGAAACAATGACTCTTAATTTATAAAACAAAGCATCACAGAATACCATTTGTTATATTTTTCTGTGGATGCCTGAAAATGCTGACATTGCTATTATTTACACCACCACTATCATCCCAAGAAAAGATAATTCTGTAAAAATTCTTATTGGGAAAAAAAGCAAGGACAGAAACGGGCAAAAAATGTCATGTTCTCTGGCACCATTAAACAATACACTGCAGATATCAGTTTAGAAGCTTGGTGAGAACAAAAAAGACAAACCAATCAAACTCCCTAAAAGCCAGGTCTTAGCTGACTACGCAATCTACCAAAAGGATTAATGACTAAACCCATTTTATAAAGTCCATGAAGAAATCAATTCTGATTTTGATGCGAAGATCAGCATAGCCAAGTGTGGCAATGTTTAGAATTTGATAAAAAGGAAAAGACATATTTTCAGTGAAAAATAATCCTTGCTATAATTTCTGCAGGTAACAGCGTTAGGACCAAGTCCCCAACTACACAGGAGTTTTCCATAATTAAGGTTCCTGTAAAGGAGCTTCAAAATGACTCTCCAGTTAAGTGAGCAAATGTCCCAATTAACCGAAGAATTTCAAGAAATCTCTTCTGGGCATTGCAGAACACTAAGGACAGATATCGGCTAAATACCTGAGATTATAATGACTTTCAGATCTTTGCTTTCAGCTTCATGGAGAATGTCACTTTGGAGCGATTTCAGCATTGCAAGTGACAGCGCATTCCTCTTCTTCGGATTGCTCAAGACAATGTTCCTGCGAAGAACATTTTATAGTCATTGGGTCACACACCAGTCAAAATAAGTAAGGACCCCTGCAATTCCTTTCTAATTTGGGAGCTATCTTAAAAACACAAGAGCAGACAACTGCTGGTGCTTAGGGCCAATTTTGAGGGTCTGTCAACTCTCTAGAGTTACAGCTAAGTCAAAACAAGAAAAAGATAATCTGAAGTGCCGGCTGGTTTTTCCTCCCTCTTCCCTTGATTTGTTTCTCTTTTGCTCCTCATTTGCTGTCAGAAACATGACTGCCACCTCCACGGAAGGGGTGAGTCATAGCAGTTCCAAAATCATCACCACCCATTCAGAGAGAATGTAAGGTTTGTATGACAGCGACAGGAACCAGAGGAAGCTGACAAATGGTGGCTACCTGCAACTTATTTCTTCCTGTTGTTCTTTGGAATAAGGTTAGAAATGGAGCAGAGAATGAAAATCCACCCCCAGATCTCCTCCTACCCACTCCAAAGAAAAGGGAGCTGAGGTACAGCTGCAATTACACATACACAACAGCATTTTTTCATGTTTTATAGTGGCGTCCTGTAATTCTGCAAAATAATTTGCACTGTCTGAGAAAGGGATGATATATAAAGAAAACAGGACAAAACCATACAGGAAGAGGGCTCTGCTGGACATACTGTCGCACCAAAAAGCTGGTATTCAAAGGGACTGTTCACTATTTTAAGATATTCCACACACTGAATACAATAACCTGTACTGGCACCTTACTGCCACTATACGGAAATGTCTTACTTTTGCTGTTATAAGAAATGGACAAGTCAAATGCCAGATTATTCTTACATATTTTATATCTGTTTCCTATCAGTCTTTATCCACATGATTTCTGCCTTTCTCATTCTTTTATGAATCTGATATTCCCACTGCTATGTAGTCAACTTGCACCCTCCATAAATAGCATGTTGTGCCATTGTTTTCT
Source organism: Galeopterus variegatus (assembly GCF_000696425.1). NCBI lineage: Eukaryota > Metazoa > Chordata > Mammalia > Dermoptera > Cynocephalidae > Galeopterus > Galeopterus variegatus. Next base: position 25,595 of record NW_007729945.1, on the reverse strand, counting down.
GGAAAACAACTTTGATGACTGAACATATTCCAATGCAGTAAGAATAACCATTTTTTGGAATACCATTTCCATTTTGCTGCGGTCTTCAGGTGGCTGTGATGTTCCTTGTTTTGTTTCTCATAAACATGTTCTCACATAAGTACAAAAATTACTTACAGCTAATATGCTGATAGACTTTGAAGCCTATATATGGGGGTTGCTGGTGATGGTGAGAGAATGGCTTATAAACCTTTCGGGCCAGCCGCGTGGCTCACTCGGGAGAGTGCAGCGCTGGTAGTGCCGAGGCTGCGGGTTTGGATCCTACATAGGGATGGCCGGTGCACTCACTGGCTGAGCGCGGTGCAGACCACACTGTGCTGACGGTTGCGATCCCCTTACCAGTCAAAAAAAAAAAAACAAACAAACAAAAAAATAAATAAAAATAAACCTCTCAATAAAATAATGAGTGTGTTTGCTGTAGCAAATACAAAAGGCTGCCATCCCATCAGTGACATATGCTTAAATTAAATTCTAAGGCCTTTGGCAAAATTGTGTAAAAAGATTCCAGCCCCAGACACCCTTGCCTCACAGCAGTACCTGCTCATAGGTGTCCCATTAACCCTTCTGCTCACATATCCGAAGAGGAAAGAATGAGGTTGCCACCAGGTCATGTGATAAAAACATAGAGTAAAGGCAAGAGATCGTCCCTTTAAATGTCCCGATGAGCTGTCTGAAGATCATCATTGCAAACCACGAGAAGGCCTGTGAAGTGAGGGACTGTCATGTTCACACACAGAGGAGACACTCAGTAAATATCTGTTGACTGAATTAATGACAAAAGGTAGCATTTATAATTTTTCACAGTCAACTCTGCTGACTGTGGTGGTCTGACATCACATCCAGTTTCTTTGCCGTCTCTTTTAAACCCGAGTGGTGAGCAGTGCGAGATGGCACAGCGGAGTGGAAATGAGGAGGCAGAGGGACCTGTCTCTGACTCCTGGCGGTTCTGCCTGCTGGGTGTGTGGCCTTGAGCAGGCTGTTGACTCTGTGAACATGTTTCCTCACTGTAAAGCAGGGATAGTATTTACTTACCTTGCAGGCCACTGTAAGAATGGAGAACTATGATTGCAAAGTGTATAGCACAGTCCTTGATTCAAAGCTGGCCCTCGTGAAATGACAGCATTACTGCTGGGAGGAACAGCTTGCCCAAGCTCACCTGCTTAGTGGCTACCATGGTACTACTTTACTGCTTGGGTGGGGGGTTTCCTACTGCTGCCAAATGATTCCTAGCATTTATGATAGATCATTCCAATCATCTTTTCTGATTTATGTTTAATTCTGGAAAACTCAACTGGCCTTCTTCTGGCTGCCATGCTGGGTGGGGTGTCTGCAGACCTGTATGCCAAGCACCTTGCAGAATAGAAGGAAGGCAGGGTGGAGTGGTGAGGGGGGATGAGAGGAGGGGGGAAGAAAAGGAAAAAGCTGCAGGCCTTGGGCTGGCTCTCTACTCCTTTTGGGGAACACCTAGGAGTCTGAGGACTGTACATTCAAACAAGGCCTTCTAGGTCTCAGGAAGGTACACTTGTCCGGGTAGGAGAAGAAACATTCCGTTCAGCAGTTAGCTTGATCTGTAACTCAAATGCTGAAACACAGTATACAGGCCTCCTTTTGTACTTCTGTCCTGGCCAGGCAAACATTAGGGTCAGGCCAAGCTGGGACCAGGAGCTCTCCAATCTTTATTACTGCATCATCCGGGTTCCAGTTGGTGCACAGGTGTGTTTTTAAAGGTTTTAGGTTTGTTGCGCAAAAGGGCAGAGCTCAGGACGGTGTCTTTTAGCTTATTTACTGACCTGTCCCCACCCCTGCACTTTTGGGTGAGGGCCAAGGAGCAGCTCGGCCAAGCCTACCTTGGAGCCAGGGGCACAGAGACCTCGAAGGCCACATCAGCGGTGGGCGCACCTGCAGGGCTGCCTACAGGCGGTCCAAAGTCCAATAACTACTCAGGTCGCTTGCTCTGAGGGTTCAGGGAGAGTGCTGGGCCCTGCAAGGCAGTCCCACCCACAGTCCTCCCGCTGCTACCTCGTCCAGGCGAGGGACATCTGTGAACCCGGTATGCGGGGACGGCTTCCCCAAAGAGATGAAGCGGCCAGATTGGGCAGTGACGGCGAGGACCGACCTGACCGCCAACCCAGCCCTCGGCGGACTCAGCGGGGGCCGGGGGGCGGGCCGGGCGCGTGGCCGGCCTCCGCTGCCCGACGCCCCGGGTTCCGCCCCAGCC
>NW_007729945.1:13408-23271 GCF_000696425.1 Galeopterus variegatus | reverse complement strand
GGCACCCTTCCCCACGGAGAGTTGTGCAAGGATAACAATCGTACAAAGGGCACACTCGAATAGCATCACTAAGTTGCACAGTGGCTTAGCATAGTCACCCACTGGACTTTTTTGAGTGAGGCCCCCTTTAATTCTTGGCCTCTTAATTGGACAAAACACTAATGTACAGGAAAATATTTCGGACTGTCAATTGAGACCACTACCACCCTCACCACCCTCCACTCCATTTCCTTGTTCTTGCTCCATTCAGGAGGCAGGGACACTATTCCTCATTCATCTCCTGGAAGGATGAGAAAATCCAGCAGGACTCAGAAATCAAGAGGGGGCAACTCCTGGCTCTTGAGTTCTAAAAGCTCAGCTCTTGAGAGGTGGAAAGAACACGAAAGAGGCATAATAGTTTGGGGGGATCATTTAATATGTCAGAACAAGGCTTCCAACCTGAGGCAAGATTAGGATTCCCCAGGGGGCAGGAGTGGGGCAGGTAGGACTTGTACAAAAAGGAAGAAGAGGGTAGCTGTTGTGGGAATTTGGGAAAAGGGGCGGGCCAAAGCCTCCTGGAGATGTGGACATGATGGAAAGCCCCAGCCAGGACAGAGGCAGTCATGCTCCTTTTCCTTGGTAAAACCCCAGGGAAGTCATGGGACTCCAAGTGGCAGGGAATGTCTGGGCAGACAGGCCTGAGTGCCTCACGGAGTTCCTCAGGGCCCAGTGCAATGCTCTGAAAGTGGAACACACACACACACAGAATGGTTGTATGGGCACTCAAAGTATGGTTGCTACTGAACACGTATTGCTTTTGCACCATCATAAAGTCAAAAAATCATAAGGTGATCCATTGTAAATCAGGGACCATGTGTACAGGGTTTTGAGAAAAGGAAGGAACTGGGAGGGTACTCAGAGCCTGAAGGTCACAGATGAAAATGGGAGGTTTCAGAGACAACTTCCACCTGCTTCTAAATTTATTGAATAATAATGACAGTTGCTTTTTATTTTTTATTTTTTTTGGCGGTTGGCTGGTACGGGGATTGGAACCCTTGACCTTGGAGTTGTAACATCACACTCTAACCGGCTGAGCTAACCAGCCAGCCCCCTGACAGTTGCTCTTTATGCAGCCCTCCACTCTGTACCAGTGCCTGTACTTAGCACTTTACTTAGGCCATCTCCTTTAGCATTCGGGGTAAAGTGTAGGTCGGTAGCATTAGCCCAGTTCAGAGAGGGGTGGCCAGCCTGGTTCACACTAAGTGCAGCAGTTACAGAGTCGGGACAGGGCCAGAGGTCAGAGGAAGGCAGGTGCTGGGGATGCAGGGTTTGTCCTCATCTGAATTCCTAGCTACTCTTCCATTTGTTTCACGTCTCATTCCTCCCCTAATTTGCTTCGGAGCCTGTAGCCCTGGTTCGAGAATGGTGAACACACAAAGAGGAAAGTGGAGATGGACGGCCACGTTATCCAGGCAGGAGTCGATATAATGCTGGTCCATCCTTAAGCAGCGCAAGACTCTTTTCAAATTCAGGCTGCTTCTCCAGGCCTCCTCTGCCTCTCATTAATTTTTGTAGGAGCTGCTTGTCTTTCTTCTCTCTTGTTCAGTGCCCTTCTAATCTATTTTCCACACGGGCCTTCTCCCTGACACAATTTGATTTCCAGGTTGCTAGCAGGCTTCTCTCTGGCTTTGATTTATGTTCTCCCTCCCTGTGCCACATGTCTTTGCCGTACAGATGTGTCTTTGCTACCTTTTCATATTGCCTTTAAAGACCCACAGATGCTTGGCAGAATGTTGCAGAAATAATGCAGAATAAAAAGACAGTTCTAGGGAGCCTGGCGTCTCAGGCTTGATGTAGGAATGAAGGAAGATTTAGACCTCCTCAGGGTGCAGAGACAGAAAAGTGAAGGGCAGAGTCTCAGCTTTGTATGGAGTAGTTTTTGAACTTTTTTTTATTATTCATTTCAGGCCCTTCTAAGACAGGCAATGACATGGTTCAGAGGTGCAATGGGGAAGATGTAGGAGCTTACCTTCGGGGATATCCCTCTGGCATCTGGCAGCTTCTCGAATTCCACCTTCCCACCCTCGTCCTCCTCCTCACACCTGTCCCCCCACCCCAAAAAGCCATAGGAGGGTCAAGCACCTATAAACCAGAAAGGTTTAACTTTCATGGTTTCATACAGCTGCAGATGCTTTTCAATGTCCTGGTTTTATTATTTTATATTTTATTTATAATCCACTAGTCATTACCCAAACGTCTTTTGCAAACAAATGTTTTTCACCAGGGCCCATGCCTGGAATTGGGTGAAAATTAATTTAGAAACTAAATGGAGCCGGGTGTGTGTGTGCAGGGATGAAATTAACTTCCTTTCATCCCCACTTAGCACAGATTCTTGAGTTTGCTCGTATGTCTTAAACAAAACGCACTCAGAAACTTCAGGTAAGGGAAATGGAAGAGTTAAATTGACAAAGAGGCGTGTGTTCTGTGGCATCGTGGTTATAGGTAAAATTTTGAACAAGCTTGAGAAGTTAAAGGATCCTAACAGTGGCAGTGATAGAGACCTTCTGGAGGGCAAGAAATCACTTAGGAGAGGAACGTTAAAAGTTTGATTCATTAACTGATGTTAGAGGACAGCCATGTGGAGGCTCCAAAGCCAGGCTGCTCATCACCACTCCTGGTCCCTTGATGAGGAAGGGTCAAGAAACAAAAGATCAAGCTAAGTTCCGAAGCCACGCAGGGGCTGGAACCCGCTCGCTCCTATCTTCCATACCTCTTGCTTTGGTATCTTAGCTGCAGGCATCCAGTCTCACAATAATCTTGCAACTCAAAGAGATGGGTAGTTATGCTTCAGTACTTCAAGAAGAAAGGAAAAGCAGCTGACATTCTGGCATTGAGCAGGTTGACCTTCAGCCAAATGGAATGTCCCACTGTGCAGGGTGATATCTTCCTCACCATTTTGGAGAGCCTCAGCAGAGGAGCTGAGGTAGTGGTGGTGGTGGAGAGGGGCAAGGGGAGGGGGATTTTGTGGGACTGCAAAGAGAGGGATGACATCCTGCTTAGTCATTCCCTCAGTGGGAAGAAGGGATGAGGTAGGGCCTGTCTTGGTAGTTACTAGATTACTAGATTGATGCTCTTAGCAGGTTACCTCTCAGCCTATTTTCTGATCTGTCAAATGGGAGAAATAATACGTCCATCCATTCAAAAAGTATTTGAACCGAGAGACGAGCTGGGAGGACATGGTGCTGATCCACATGAGAGGTGATGGTCTGGGACAGGGAGGTAGTGGTGGAGGTGGATGTAGCAGTACATTCTGGATATATTTTGAAGGTGGTGTGGATAGGATTTTCTGATGGATGGGGTCTGAGTGGGAGAGAAGGAGAGGCGTCAAGGATGACTCTAAGTATTTTGGCCTGAACAACTTATTTTTATGCCCAAAGTTGTTGTGGTTGTTACGCGATGTGAAAGTGGGGTAGAATACTGTTGCTGAGCCTGGGCTCGGATCCTGGCTCCACCACGTACTTGCTGTGTGACCTTGAGCAGCGTACTTAACCACCTTGTCTCAGTTTCTTTGCCATTTGGTGGCTGCTATGGGTTGAATGTGTCCCTCCAAAATTCATGTATTAGAAACTTCACCCCCATTGTGACAGTGTTAAGAGGGTGGGAAATCCAATTATGGTATTTGAAAGGTGGGGGCCTTTGCGAGGTGATTGGATTGTGAGGACTGTGCCCTGGTGGATGGATTAATCCATTTATGGAATGGTAAGTTATCATAGGTGTGGTTCTGATGGCTTCATAAGGAGAGTGAACTTAAAACTTTCATAAGAAAGTTAGCTTGCTTGCTTTGTTTTTTTTTTTTTTTGTTTGTTTTTTTATGGCTGGGCAGTAAGGGGATCAGAGTCCTTGAATTTATAACACTGCAGGACTCTAAGCTTGCTTGCTCTTTAATTCTCTCTCTTTTTTAAATTTAAGTTTTAAAAAAATTTTATGGCTGGCCAGTACAGGGATCTGAACCTGTGACCTTGATGTTACAAGGCTGTGCTCTAACCAAGTGAACTAACCAGACAGCCTCTTGTGATTCTTGACATGTGACACCCTGCATTGCTGTAGGGAGGCACCACTAAGAAGAAGGCCCTCACCAGGTATGTTCCCTGGACCTTGGACTTTCACAGCCCTCAAAATGGTAAGAAACAAACCTCTTTTCTTATAAATTACCCAGTTTCAGGTATTCCATTATAAGGAACAGAAAGCAGACTAATACAGTTGTAATAACACTATCTACCTTATGAGTAAGTTAATAAATGTAAAGAGCTTAGAACGGGGCCTGGCATAGGGCAAACCCTATAGAAATGTTTGGTATTGTTATATTAAATGACCCACATGTAACACACATATGTGTATCAATATGGAATAGGAGCTCATCACATTAAAGAAACTCACTAGAGTTCCAGTCAAGATGTCAGAATAGATGGTCCCCAGCATCACTCTCTCCCACAAATCAACCAATTTACAACTATGAAAATGTAACATCAGCCAAGATGGGGCCACTGGAGCTCAGGGGAAGAGGAGGAGAGACCTATGGAACTCATGAAGGTGGGAGAAACCATGATGAGAGAAAGAAAAAACTGCTCAGAGCATTTCGTGCCATGGCCACTTTAAGGCTGGAGCTGCTGAGCGAATGGAGCAGGAGCCGGCAAATGCCACAGCTGTGCCCTTCAGATGGAGTTACTTGGAGGCTGCAGGGGAGAAGAGGGCCTTGGTGGCCCCCAAGACAGCAAGACTGTTAATAGGGTTCCCGTGGACCCACACAGGAGCGAGGAGCCAGAACAACTGAAAAAAGGGAGCCATTCAGAGGCCAGTGAGTCATTGCAAGGGACCAGTGCAGGGCCTATCCCATGGGAAATGTTTGGAGCACAGGCGGTGGGGGAGATGGGCCCACTGGGAGAACACTGGGACACAGCAAGGACAGCTGATCCACCCCCCAATCAGCACAGGACCACTCAGAGGAGACTGGTCAGGAATGCAGAATTGCATGGGGTGCAGTTTGATGAAAAAACTCAGGCCCAGATCAGAGATTCTACAGAACACTGATCCACCGGGTCTCTGGAGAGCCAGAAGTACCTATAAGGTCAACATTAAACCCTGAGCTGCACAAAAAACCTTCCCTAGGGAAACAGCAGCAAAGTAGCAATTTAAACAACCACACGGCTCGAGTACTGGTTTCCACAGGAAATTCCCCCATTATAGAAGTAAGCAAAGGACAAAAAATTAGTTTTGGCCCAGGCACACCACCAGGGCCTTGGGGCCTGCCCGGGAACCAGAGGCTTGGAGCCAGGGACTGGACCCAACTCCTACAACCAGGCACACCATGCCAGTGCCTTGGGGCCTGCCTGGGAACCCAAGGCATGGAGAAGGGGACCAGACCTACTTGCCACAGCCAGGCACACTGCGTCAACACCTCGGGGCCCCAGGGACCCAAGGAATGGAGAAGGGGAGTGGATCCCCATTGCACAACCAGGCACACCACGCCAGTGCCAAGGAGCATGTCAAAAATATCACCTCCATGTGGGTGGCCCACCACAGTCACCACAATAACCATGGCTGCCGTGAAAGCAGCTAGACGCCACAACCACCATGAGATGGTCCGCCAGCCACTGGAGTGCATTGACACAAGGATAGTCACCAGCAGAGATAAAGAAAAGAAGAGGACGTCTCTCTCCACAAAGCCCATTTCAGAGTGACAGAAGAAGCATCTGCTCTATGATAATATTGGGGGACCTGATCACATCTCTCAGCATTGGACAGATCATCTAGGCAACAAGTTAACAGAGTAACCAATATTCTTTCAGAAGGAGAGAAGAAATCTAGGGCAGTTAGAGAGGGCAAGGGGGAGGGAGAGGGGGATGAGGAGAGACTGGACAAGGGGCATAAAGAATAATTATGATTTGTAACAATATATATGCTAGTAATATTGATTTGATCAACATATCTCAATGTTGAACCCCCAAAAGATGTATAAATAATCAATTTTGGTTCAATAAATAAATTTTTAAAAACCCCAAAACTTACTAAATGGTTAGCTGCTATTGTTAAGATTATATAACATAATTTAACACAGCATCAGAATAGGTGGAAGTTACGAGTATTTTAGGGGACTTTCATTTGCATTTCTGTGTTCCTGCTGTAGTCGGAGCTGCCTCGAGCTCTGGGTACCTTTATGATGCTTTTCCTCTTCCGTTCCCCCAGTGACACTCAGCTCAGTGAGAGGTGGAGGACCATCTCATGAACCTCTGCTCTGGCCTCGCTTCTCAGTCCTTCCTGGGTATTTTTACCTGGGGATCGTCCTTGCTCCCCAAAGTTGAGAGCTCCCAAACCAGACCCATCCTCTGCCCCTGCTCCACCACACTTCTGCCCTTTATTCAGGCAGGGGCCTCCCCTCTGTGGTAACCAGCTGGCTCGAAGCTTTCATGTCTCCTTGCCCAGCTTTCTCACCTTTGCTTTCCACCTTGGCAGGGGCCTCTCCATCCTGGGAGTCTGGGTGAGGTTTTTTCCAAGTGACACACTGCGCATCCTTCTCTCTCATGCCTCGCTCCAGTAGCTCGCTGAGATAATCACACTAGCCTTGTAGTCTGGCCTCCCTGCCTCTAGCCTCTCCCCTCTAAACCCTACCTTGGCCAAATGAACCTTCAGGGAGCGTTTCTGTCCACCCCATGGACAACTGCCTAGTCGCAGTCACCATGGTCTCACCTGGCAGCTGTGGAAGCCTCCATAGCTGGCATCCCAGAGCTGCCATGCTCCCAGTACACTCCCCACACTGTGTCCAGGGTGATGCTTCCCAGTTGTAGACGGGATCGGGTCGTCCCCCAGCTCGCCAGGGCACTTAAACCCAGGCTCATTGCCACAGCTCACAAGGCCAACTTGGACACGCCTGTTTCCCTCTGTGCACCCACTCTGGGCCCCTCCTCTTACACCAGCTTTTCTCCAGTCTCTCCCCCCACCCCAAGCTTTATTGAGGTATAATTGACAAATAATAATTGTATATACTCAAGGTGTGCAATGTGATATTTTGATGTCTGTATGCATTGTGAAATGATTACCACAATCCAGCTAATAAACATACCCGTCACCTCTCATACTTATACCAAGTTTTGTGTTATGGGAACATGTAAGATCTACTCTCTTAGCAAATTCCAAGTATACAGTACAGTATCGTGAGCTATAGTCTCCAGAATGTATTCATCCTGCATAACTGAAGCTTTGTACCCTTTGACCAACATCTCCCCAGTTTCTGGCAACCAACCTTCTACTCTGTGCTTCTATGAGTTCGATTTTCAGTCTCTTGAGCTCCACAAACTCCTGTCTTCTTGAGGGTCTTTATGTGAGCATGCAAGTTTTGTGTCCTGAATCTTCACTTGGCCATCACCCATGCATCCTTCAGGTCTCAGTTCTAATGTCATTTCCTTAGAGAGGACTTCTCTGATCCCCGAACTCCATCAAGTTCCCAACCCCTCATTATTCTCTAAGAGGATCCTGTTCTTTTTCTTCATGTGCCTAATCATGATTTTAAATCAGGTATTTATTTGTACGTATATTTCTTTATTGTCTGTCTCTCTCCTGACTGCTGTAAGTTCTGCGAGAACAGAGCCAATGTGTGTTTTTTCACCTCTGTGCACCCAACATCTGCCACATGGCACAGATAGCATGCTAATATTTTTTAATGAGACTGTTGAATAAATAAAAGAATAAATGAGCATCACTTCTCTGCTCAGACACCTTCTTTAGTTCCCACTACATCAACCAGAGAAGGAGCTGGCCAGTTAGCTCAGCTGGTTAGAGCACAGCCTTATAACATCAAGGTCATGGTTTGGATTCCCATACCGGCCAGCCGTCCCCCCCAAATAAATAAATAAGCCAGAGCAGTCCACGTTCTTTAGTTTGGCACATAAGGACCTGGTTTAGCTTCCAAATCTTGATTCTCATTATTACCCTTCACAAATCCATGCTTCAGAAACACAAAAGTCCTTACTGTTTCTTCTATAGGTCCTGTACTTTTCTGCCTTGATGACATGACTTTACTGTTGCTTAAAATATTTCACGAATGAATGAATGAATGAATAAATGATTGGTCCTAAATCATGCCGAGTCTTCAAGGCTCACATCCAACTCCACACTCATGAAGCCTTTCATATGCCCTCCAGCTGGAATTAATTTTGCCTTCTGGCCTTCAGAGCATTTTACCGTAGCAATTAAACACATTTGTTGCTTTCTGCCTCTTTAGAGTTTCTTTCTGCATGTCTGCTCTTCCCTGTTAAACCGCAAGTTTCTTGAAGGCAAGATCTATGCCCTGATCACTTTTTTATCTGCCACCATGAGCCTACATACGTAGCAAGTGCTCAATGCAAGTAAACAAGAAATTATTGTGGATTACTGATTCAAAGTGATCATGATGTTGCAAAGAATTTAAATGGTAGTTCCCTCTAGAGACACATGGGGGTGGCCTAACCAAGCAAAGCTGCACGCTCTCTCCTAGACAGATTAGTTTCTAAGCTATTTCAAAGATGATGGGGCCCCTTTTGAATTTTGTCTCACTGGTCATATTGACCAGCTGTGGATGACAGGAAAGAAATGTAAAGGATGATTTAATGGGCAAAATAAAAGAGTTAGTAAATCAAATCCAAAGACAGCGTCTGTTCACATAGAAAAAGCAAGACACACACAACACCTGCTTTCTCTGAACGAGGGGTGCTGTGATCCCAGCCGTGGACATGACATTGACACTGTGGACCTCCAGACGAAGAAGGGCTGGGGGCTGTGTGTGGGGAGGGGCTGCCTTTCAAGGTCTTTCCTCTTTTGCGGAGAAATTGCTATTTAGATGAGAAAATCCTGGAACATAAGTTGGGAAGAGACAGTAGGATTTCAATTCCCCCATTGGATCCTCTGATTTTTGCTTTCTTAAAGTATATGAGGTGTTTTGAAGACTTATCGCACTTGTAATAAAAAAGCAACGCCATTCCCTTCTTTCAAGTGTGTTGGTGGCAAATCTCTTTCATTAGTTGGTTTGGACCAGAGTTTTATTTCTATTCTTGAATGTAATCCTGCCATTATTATTATTATTACTATTATTATTATTATTGCAGCTAGCTGGTATGGGGATCTGAACCCTTGACACTTATAACACTGTGCTAACCAGCTGAGCCAACAGGCCAGCCTCTGCCATTTTTAGTGGTGGGACGTTATGTGGGAAATGGGATGTGACAGCTCTTTCACTTGAGCTAAATTGATTTTTTTTTTCTTACTATTGGTCTAAAAGTACAAAGCACTAAATGCAATGAACACAGGGATGACTGTACAACAATAGCCACATACACTACTACCTGGGGCACTTTGACATGCCCGGATTTCCGTGTGTCAAACCATCACTTCCCTGATATGTCTTTGCTTTCCCGTGCTGCTATAAGACCTTTGGATTTTTAAATTTACATGTTTACTTATTTGAATACAGTGAATTGCATGTTGAATGAACTGAAGTTGAATAAGCTGAAGAAATTGGCAGAACTGAAAGGCATGTAGTGAACCAACGTCTAAGGCACAATTTAAGGTGGTTTACAGGCTGAAATGTAAACTCCTTCCCTTTCTCCACCCTCCACCCACAGATGCTTTGTGCTAGAGGGTCTCCTTCCCTCGCTCTCTCTCTCTTTCTGTGTCTATACATAGTCATATTTTTGTATAAATTAAAGATGGGATGGAGTTTCACATCTTGGTCAATATGGTGCAGTCATAATAACATACCTTTTCCTTCGTCCTCACACGTGGCAATCGTAGTAATCTCAGGAAGAGCCTTGAACTTCCGCAACCCATGGAACTGGTGAGGAGGGATCAAACCAAGT
>NW_007729945.1:10879-12560 GCF_000696425.1 Galeopterus variegatus | reverse complement strand
ATTTTTGTATAAATTAAAGATGGGATGGAGTTTCACATCTTGGTCAATATGGTGCAGTCATAATAACATACCTTTTCCTTCGTCCTCACACGTGGCAATCATAGTAATCTCAGGAAGAGCCTTGAACTTCCACAACCCATGGAACTGGTGAGGAGGGATCAAACCAAGTATAACTAGATCTTGAGAAATAGAGAGTTTATCTCTGTTACACATATTTTCTAAATGTATACATTTTATAACACATAATATAAACTTGGAATAATATAATGTAATGTTTTGTAACCTGATTTCCCCCCTAATGAATTATAAGCACTTCCATGACACTAAATATTTTCCAACAAATGACCTTAATAGCATCATGTTATCTTACAATATTGCTTTAACATAATTTATTTAACCAATCTCTCTTGAAAGACATTTAAGTTGTTCCTAATTTTTAATATTATAAATCATACCATAATGAATGTCACAATCTTTTGCATAAATCTCTCTGCAGACTCTGATATTTCTCAGGGATGGGTTCCTGGAAATGGAATTGTTAGGTCGAAGAATAAGAGCATATTTCATGGCTTTGGTACTTGTTGCTAAATTGTCTCCAGAAACATTGTCCCTCCTGTTCTCAGGTGTTTTTAAGAGAAAGGGTGTGACCTTGGATCAGGCTTAGGAATCACCTACTAATGTGGATGAACTTGCTCCACCAAGATTAAAATTTCCTGCCGGATGCCTTACACTGTACATGTACATACAGCCTTGTAGGATGAATCATTTTTCAGATATTTTAAAGAATTCTTCAGCATTCCCAACAACTACTAAAGGAAATGTAGCTGTATTAGTCAGGATCCTCCAGAGAAACAGAACCAATAGAATATTTATGTATAAAAATATATTTAAAAAAATATAAAGTGAGTTATGATGAATTGGTTCATGCAATTTGGGAGCTGACAAGTCCCATGCCCTGTTGTTTGCAAGCTGGAGACCCAGGACAACTAGTGGTGTCATTCAGCTTGAGTGTGAAGGCTTGAGAACCAGGGGAGCCCATGGTATAAATCCCAGTCCAAGTGCAGGAGAAGATGAGGTGAGGTGTCCCAGCTCAAGCACTGAAGCAGGAAAAAGGAATGAATTCTTCCTTCGACCACCTTATGTTCTACTCAGCCCCTCAAGGGACTGAATGATGCCCAGCCACATTGGAGAGGGTGATCCACTTTGCTGATCTGACTGATTCAAATCCTCGTTTCTTCCAGAAATACTCTCACAGACAAACCTAGAAATAATGTTTAATCTGGGCACCCAATGGCCCAGTCAAGTTGACTTGTAAAATTAACCATCACAGTGGCAGAGAAGGATATGGCAGAGGGAGGAACAGGGAAATCTCAGAATCACTACAACTTTATTGTATTGATTAACTATTCCAGGCATTTCACAGACTGATTAGCAAAAACTCCAGAAAAAGATGCAAACATTACAATGTTGAGGTTAGATTACCATTGATTAAAAAGACAGCATTTTTTTTTCCTTTTTGTCTTTTTTCGTGACCGGTAACAGGATCACAACCCTCAGTGTCGCGCCCGTACCACGACCGGCAACGGGATCGCAACCCTCGGTGTTGCACCCGCACCGCGGTCAACCAGTGAGCGGACCGGTCTGTATATGGGATCCGAACCCTCGGCGGGAGCGCCGCCAC